>NC_091178.1:38924138-38956484 GCF_040958095.1 Procambarus clarkii | reverse complement strand
GGTGATAGCCTAAGCTATTTGAACCACCCCACCGCCGGCACTCGGATAGTAATCTTGGGCATAGCATTTTACCAGATCACCACCTCATTCTTTGGGGCACACGTGAGGAACACAAATGCGAACAAGCCTGAATGGTCCCCAGGACAATATGCAACTGAAAACTCACACCCCAGAAGTGACTCGAACCCATACTCCCAGGAGCAACGCAACTGGTATGTACAAGACGCCTTAATCCACTTGACCATCACGACCGGACTAATGAGGTGATAGCCTAAGCTATTTGAACCACCCCAACGCCGGCACTCGGATAGTAATCTTGGGCATAGCATTTTACCAAATCACCTCCTTCTTTGGGGCACACGTGAGGAACACAAATGCGAACAAGCCTGAATGGTCCCCAGGACAATATGCAACTGAAAACTCACACCCCAGAAGTGACTCGAACGCATACTCCTAGGAGCAACGCAACTGGTATGTACAAGACACCTTAATCCACTTGACCATCACGACCGGACTAATGAGGTGATAGCCTAAGCTATTTGAACCACCCCACCGCCGGCACTCGGATAGTAATCTTGGGCATAGCATTTTACCAAATCACCTCATTCTTTGGGGCACACGTGAGGAACACAAATGCGAACAAGCCTGAATGGTCCCCAGGACAATATGCAACTGAAAACTCACACCCCAGAAGTGACTCGAACTCATACTCCCAGGAGCAACGCAACTGGTATGTACAAGACGCCTTAATCCACTTGACCATCACGACCGGACTAATGAGGTTATAGCCTAAGCTATTTGAACCACCCCACCGCCGGCACTCGGATAGTAATCTTGGGCATAGCATTTTACCAAATCACCTCATTCTTTGGGGCACACGTGAGGAACACAAATGCGAACAAGCCTGAATGGTCCCCAGGACAATATGCAACTGAAAACTCACACCCCAGAAGTGACTCGAAACCCATACTCCCAGGAGCAACGCAACTGGTATGTACAAGACGCCCTAATCCACTTGACCATCATGACCGGACTAATGAGGTGATAGCCTAAGCTATTTGAACCACCCCACCGCCGGCACTCGGATAGTAATCTTGGGCATAGCATTTTACCAAATCACCTCATTCTTTGGGGCACACGTGAGGAACACAAATGCGAACAAGCCTGAATGGTCCCCAGGACAATATGCAACTGAAAACTCACACCCCAGAATGTGAATAGAACTCATACTCCCATGGGCAACGCAACTGGTATGTACAAGACGCCTTAATCCACTTGACCATCACGACCGGACTAATGAGGTGATAGCCTAAGATATTTGAACCACCCCCACCGCCGGCACTCGGATAGTAATCTTGGGCATAGCATTTTACCAAATAACCTCATTCTTTGGGGCACACGTGAGGAACACAAATGCGAACAAGCCTGAATGGTCCCCAGGACAATATGCAACAGAAAACTCACACCCCAGAAGTGACTCGAACCCATACTCCCAGGAGCAACGCAACTGGTATGTACAAGACGCCTTAATCCACTTGACCATCACGACTGGACTAATGAGGTGATAGCCTAAGCTATTTGAACCACCCCACCGCCGGCACTCAGATAGTAATCTTGGGCATAGCATTTTACCAAATCACCTCATTCTTTGGGGCACACGTGAGGAACACAAATGCGAACAAGCCTGAATGGTCCCCAGGACAATATGCAACTGAAAACTCACACCCCAGAAGTGACTCGAACCCATACTTCCAGGAGCAACGCAACTGGTATGTACAAGACACCTTAATCCACTTGACCATCACGACCGGACTAATGAGGTGATAGCCTAAGCTATTTGAACCACCCCACCGCCGGCACTCGGATAGTAATCTTGGGCATAGCATTTTACCAAATCACCTCATTCTTTGGGGCTCACGTGAGGAACACAAATGCGAACAAGCCTGAATGGTCCCCAGGACAATATGCAACTGAAAACTCACACCCCAGAAGTGACTCGAACTCATACTCCCAGGAGCAACGCAACTGGTATGTACAAGACGCCTTAATCCACTTGACCATCACGACCGGACTAATGAGGTGATAGCCTAAGCTATTTGAACCACCCCACCGCCGGCACTCGGATAGTAATCTTGGGCATAGCATTTTACCAAATCACCTCATTCTTTGGGGCTCACGTGAGGAACACAAATGCGAACAAGCCTGAATGGTCCCCAGGACAATATGCAACTGAAAACTCACACCCCAGAAGTGACTCGAACCCATACTCCCAGGAGCAACGCAACTGGTATGTACAAGACGCCTTAATCCACTTGACCATCACGACCGGACTAATGAGGTGATAGCCCAAGCTATTTGAACCACCCCACCGCCGGCACTCGGATAGTAATCTTGGGCATAGCATTTTACCAAATCACCTCATTCTTTGGGGCACACGTGAGGAACACAAATGCGAACAAGCCTGAATGGTCCCCAGGACAATATGCAACTGAAAACTCACACCCCAGAAGTGACTCGAACTCATACTCCCAGGAGCAACGCAACTGGTATGTACAAGACGCCTTAATCCACTTGACCATCACGACCGGACTAATGAGGTTATAGCCTAAGCTATTTGAACCACCCCACCGCCGGCACTCGGATAGTAATCTTGGGCATAGCATTTTACCAAATCACCTCATTCTTTGGGGCACACGTGAGGAACACAAATGCGAACAAGCCTGAATGGTCCCCAGGACAATATGCAACTGAAAACTCACACCCCAGAAGTGAATCGAACCCATACTCCCAGGAGCAACGCAACTGGTATGTACAAGACGCCCTAATCCACTTGACCATCATGACCGGACTAATGAGGTGATAGCCTAAGCTATTTGAACCACCCCACCGCCGGCACTCGGATAGTAATCTTGGGCATAGCATTTTACCAAATCACCTCATTCTTTGGGGCACACGTGAGGAACACAAATGCGAACAAGCCTGAATGGTCCCCAGGACAATATGCAACTGAAAACTCACACCCCAGAAGTGAATCGAACCCATACTCCCAGGAGCAACGCAACTGGTATGTACAAGACGCCTTAATCCACTTGACCATCACGACCGGACTAATGAGGTGATAGCCTAAGATATTTGAACCACCTCCACCGCCGGCACTCGGATAGTAATCTTGGGCATAGCATATTACCAAATCACCTCATTCTTTGGGGCACACGTGAGGAACACAAATGTGAACAAGCCTGAATGGTCCCCAGGACAATATGCAACTGAAAACTCACAGCCCAGAAGTGACTCGAACCCATACTCCCAGGAGCAACGCAACTGGTATGTACAAGACGCCTTAATCCACTTGACCATCACGACCGGACTAATGAGGTGATAGCCTAAGCTATTTGAACCACCCCACCGCCGGCACTCGGATAGTAATCTTGGGCATAGCATTTTACCAAATCACCTCATTCTTTGGGGCACACGTGAGGAACACAAATGCGAACAAGCCTGAATGGTCCCCAGGACAATATGCAACTGAAAACTCACACCCCAGAAGTGACTCGAACCCATACTCCCAGGAGCAACGCAACTGGTATGTACAAGACGCCTTAATCCACTTGACCATCACGACCGGACTAATGAGGTGATAGCCTAAGCTATTTGAACTACCCCACCGCCGGCACTCGGATAGTAATCTAGGGCATAGCATTTTACCAAATCACCTCATTCTTTGGGGCACACGGGAGGAACACATATGCGAACAAGCCTGAATGGTCCCCAGGACAATATGCAACTGAAAACTCACACCCCAGAAGTGACTCGAACCCATACTCCCAGGAGCAACGCAACTGGTATGTACAAGACGCCTTAATCCACTTGATTATCACGACCGGACTAATGAGGTGATAGCCTAAGCTATTTGAACCACCCCACCGCCGGCACTCGGATAGTAATCTTGGGCATAGCATTTTACCAAATCACCTCATTCTTTGGGGCACACGTGAGGAACACAAATGCGAACAAGCCAGAATGGTCCCCAGGACAATATGCAACTGAAAACTCACACCCCCCAGAAGTGACTCGAACCCATACTCCCAGGAGCAACGCAACTGGTATGTACAAGACGCCTTAATCCACTTGACCATCACGACCGGACTAATGAGGTGATAGCCTAAGCTATTTGAACCACCCCACCGCCGGCACTCGGATAGTAATCTTGGGCATAGCATTTTACCAGATCACCACCTCATTCTTTGGGGCACACGTGAGGAACACAAATGCGAACAAGCCTGAATGGTCCCCAGGACAATATGCAACTGAAAACTCACACCCCAGAAGTGACTCGAACCCATACTCCCAGGAGCAACGCAACTGGTATGTACAAGACGCCTTAATCCACTTGACCATCACGACCGTACTAATGAGGTGATAGCCTAAGCTATTTGAACCACCCCAACGCCGGCACTCGGATAGTAATCTTGGGCATAGCATTTTACCAAATCACCTCCTTCTTTGGGGCACACGTGAGGAACACAAATGCGAACAAGCCTGAATGGTCCCCAGGACAATATGCAACTGAAAACTCACACCCCAGAAGTGACTCGAACGCATACTCCTAGGAGCAACGCAACTGGTATGTACAAGACACCTTAATCCACTTGACCATCACGACCGGACTAATGAGGTGATAGCCTAAGCTATTTGAACCACCCCACCGCCGGCACTCGGATAGTAATCTTGGGCATAGCATTTTACCAAATCACCTCATTCTTTGGGGCACACGTGAGGAACACAAATGCGAACAAGCCTGAATGGTCCCCAGGACAATATGCAACTGAAAACTCACACCCCAGAAGTGACTCGAACTCATACTCCCAGGAGCAACGCAACTGGTATGTACAAGACGCCTTAATCCACTTGACCATCACGACCGGACTAATGAGGTTATAGCCTAAGCTATTTGAACCACCCCACCGCCGGCACTCGGATAGTAATCTTGGGCATAGCATTTTACCAAATCACCTCATTCTTTGGGGCACACGTGAGGAACACAAATGCGAACAAGCCTGAATGGTCCCCAGGACAATATGCAACTGAAAACTCACACCCCAGAAGTGACTCAAACCCATACTCCCAGGAGCAACGCAACTGGTATGTACAAGACGCCCTAATCCACTTGACCATCATGACCGGACTAATGAGGTGATAGCCTAAGCTATTTGAACCACCCCACCGCCGGCACTCGGATAGTAATCTTGGGCATAGCATTTTACCAAATCACCTCATTCTTTGGGGCACACGTGAGGAACACAAATGCGAACAAGCCTGAATGGTCCCCAGGACAATATGCAACTGAAAACTCACACCCCAGATGTGAATAGAACTCATACTCCCATGGGCAACGCAACTGGTATGTACAAGACGCCTTAATCCACTTGACCATCACGACCGGACTAATGAGGTGATAGCCTAAGATATTTGAACCACCCCCACCGCCGGCACTCGGATAGTAATCTTGGGCATAGCATTTTACCAAATAACCTCATTCTTTGGGGCACACGTGAGGAACACAAATGCGAACAAGCCTGAATGGTCCCCAGGACAATATGCAACAGAAAACTCACACCCCAGAAGTGACTCGAACCCATACTCCCAGGAGCAACGCAACTGGTATGTACAAGACGCCTTAATCCACTTGACCATCACGACTGGACTAATGAGGTGATAGCCTAAGCTATTTGAACCACCCCACCGCCGGCACTCAGATAGTAATCTTGGGCATAGCATTTTACCAAATCACCTCATTCTTTGGGGCACACGTGAGGAACACAAATGCGAACAAGCCTGAATGGTCCCCAGGACAATATGCAACTGAAAACTCACACCCCAGAAGTGACTCGAACCCATACTTCCAGGAGCAACGCAACTGGTATGTACAAGACACCTTAATCCACTTGACCATCACGACCGGACTAATGAGGTGATAGCCTAAGCTATTTGAACCACCCCACCGCCGGCACTCGGATAGTAATCTTGGGCATAGCATTTTACCAAATCACCTCATTCTTTGGGGCTCACGTGAGGAACACAAATGCGAACAAGCCTGAATGGTCCCCAGGACAATATGCAACTGAAAACTCACACCCCAGAAGTGACTCGAACTCATACTCCCAGGAGCAACGCAACTGGTATGTACAAGACGCCTTAATCTACTTGACCATCACGACCGGACTAATGAGGTGATAGCCTAAGCTATTTGAACCACCCTACCGCCGGCACTCGGATAGTAATCTTGGGCATAGCATTTTACCAAATCACCTCATTCTTTGGGGCTCACGTGAGGAACACAAATGCGAACAAGCCTGAATGGTCCCCAGGACAATATGCAACTGAAAACTCACACCCCAGAAGTGACTCGAACCCATACTCCCAGGAGCAACGCAACTGGTATGTACAAGACGCCTTAATCCACTTGACCATCACGACCGGACTAATGAGGTGATAGCCCAAGCTATTTGAACCACCCCACCGCCGGCACTCGGATAGTAATCTTGGGCATAGCATTTTACCAAATCACCTCATTCTTTGGGGCACACGTGAGGAACACAAATGCGAACAAGCCTGAATGGTCCCCAGGACAATATGCAACTGAAAACTCACACCCCAGAAGTGACTCGAACTCATACTCCCAGGAGCAACGCAACTGGTATGTACAAGACGCCTTAATCCACTTGACCATCACGACCGGACTAATGAGGTTATAGCCTAAGCTATTTGAACCACCCCACCGCCGGCACTCGGATAGTAATCTTGGGCATAGCATTTTACCAAATCACCTCATTCTTTGGGGCACACGTGAGGAACACAAATGCGAACAAGCCTGAATGGTCCCCAGGACAATATGCAACTGAAAACTCACACCCCAGAAGTGAATCGAACCCATACTCCCAGGAGCAACGCAACTGGTATGTACAAGACGCCCTAATCCACTTGACCATCATGACCGGACTAATGAGGTGATAGCCTAAGCTATTTGAACCACCCCACCGCCGGCACTCGGATAGTAATCTTGGGCATAGCATTTTACCAAATCACCTCATTCTTTGGGGCACACGTGAGGAACACAAATGCGAACAAGCCTGAATGGTCCCCAGGACAATATGCAACTGAAAACTCACACCCCAGAAGTGAATCGAACCCATACTCCCAGGAGCAACGCAACTGGTATGTACAAGACGCCTTAATCCACTTGACCATCACGACCGGACTAATGAGGTGATAGCCTAAGATATTTGAACCACCTCCACCGCCGGCACTCGGATAGTAATCTTGGGCATAGCATATTACCAAATCACCTCATTCTTTGGGGCACACGTGAGGAACACAAATGTGAACAAGCCTGAATGGTCCCCAGGACAATATGCAACTGAAAACTCACAGCCCAGAAGTGACTCGAACCCATACTCCCAGGAGCAACGCAACTGGTATGTACAAGACGCCTTAATCCACTTGACCATCACGACCGGACTAATGAGGTGATAGCCTAAGCTATTTGAACCACCCCACCGCCGGCACTCGGATAGTAATCTTGGGCATAGCATTTTACCAGATCACCACCTCATTCTTTGGGGCACACGTGAGGAACACAAATGCGAACAAGCCTGAATGGTCCCCAGGACAATATGCAACTGAAAACTCACACCCCAGAAGTGACTCGAACCCATACTCCCAGGAGCAACGCAACTGGTATGTACAAGACGCCTTAATCCACTTGACCATCACGACCGGACTAATGAGGTGATAGCCTAAGCTATTTGAACCACCCCACCGCCGGCACTCGGATAGTAATCTTGGGCATAGCATTTTACCAAATCACCTCCTTCTTTGGGGCACACGTGAGGAACACAAATGCGAACAAGCCTGAATGGTCCCCAGGACAATATGCAACTGAAAACTCACACCCCAGAAATGACTCAAACGCATACTCCTAGGAGCAACGCAACTGGTATGTACAAGACACCTTAATCCACTTGACCATCACGACCGGACTAATGAGGTGATAGCCTAAGCTATATGAACCACCCCACCGCCGGCACTCGGATAGTAATCTTGGGCATAGCATTTTACCAAATCACCTCATTCTTTGGGGCACACGTGAGGAACACAAATGCGAACAAGCCTGAATGGTCCCCAGGACAATATGCAACTGAAAACTCACATCCCAGAAGTGACTCGAACTCATACTCCCAGGAGCAACGCAACTGGTATGTACAAGACGCCTTAATCCACTTGACCATCACGACCGGACTAATGAGGTTATAGCCTAAGCTATTTGAACCACCCCACTGCCGGCACTCGGATAGTAATCTTGGGCATAGCATTTTACCAAATCACCTCATTCTTTGGGGCACCCGTGAGGAACACAAATGCGAACAAGCCTGAATGGTCCCCAGGACAATATGCAACTGAAAACTCACACCCCAGAAGTGACTCGAACCCATACTCCCAGGAGCAACGCAACTGGTATGTACAAGACGCCCTAATCCACTTGACCATCATGACCGGACTAATGAGGTGATAGCCTAAGCTATTTGAACCACCCCACCGCCGGCACTCGGATAGTAATCTTGGGCATAGCATTTTACCAAATCACCTCATTCTTTGGGGCACACGTGAGGAACACAAATGTGAACAAGCCTGAATGGTCCCCAGGACAATATGCAACTGAAAATTCACACCCCAGAAGTGAATCGAACCCATACTCCCAGGAGCAACGCAACTGGTATGTACAAGACGCCTTAATCCACTTGACAATCACGACCGGACTAATGAGGTGATAGCCTAAGATATTTGAACCACCCCCACCGCCGGCACTCGGATAGTAATCTTGGGCATAGCATTTTGTCAAATCACCTCATTCATTGGGGCACACGTGAGGAACACAAATGCGAACAAGCCTGAATGGTCCCCAGGACAATATGCAACTGAAAACTCACACCCCAGAAGTGACTCGAACCTATACTCCCAGGAGCAACGCAACTGGTATGTACAAGACGCCTTAATCCACTTGACCATCACGACCGGACTAATGAGGTGATAGCCTAAGCTATTTGAACCACCCCACTGCCGGCACTCGGATAGTAATCTTGGGCATAGCATTTTACCAAATCACCTCATTCTTTGGGGCACACGTGAGGAACACAAATGTGAACAAGCCTGAATGGTCCCCAGGACAATATGCAACTGAAAACTCACAGCCCAGAAGTGACTCGAACCCATACTCCCAGGAGCAACGCAACTGGTATGTACAAGACGCCTTAATCCAATTGACCATCACGACCGGACTAATGAGGTGATAGCCTAAGCTATTTGAACCACCCCACCGCCGGCACTCGGATAGTAATCTTGGGCATAGCATTTTACCAGATCACCACCTCATTCTTTGGGGCACACGTGAGGAACACAAATGCGAACAAGCCTGAATGGTCCCCAGGACAATATGCAACTGAAAACTCACACCCCAGAAGTGACTCGAACCCATACTCCCAGGAGCAACGCAACTGGTATGTACAAGACGCCTTAATCCACTTGACCATCACGACCGGACTAATGAGGTGATAGCCTAAGCTATTTGAACCACCCCACCGCCGGCACTCGGATAGTAATCTTGGGCATAGCATTTTACCAAATCACCTCCTTCTTTGGGGCACACGTGAGGAACACAAATGCGAACAAGCCTGAATGGTCCCCAGGACAATATGCAACTGAAAACTCACACCCCAGAAGTGACTCGAACGCATACTCCTAGGAGCAACGCAACTGGTATGTACAAGACACCTTAATCCACTTGACCATCACGACCGGACTAATGAGGTGATAGCCTAAGCTATATGAACCACCCCACCGCCGGCACTCGGATAGTAATCTTGGGCATAGCATTTTACCAAATCACCTCATTCTTTGGGGCACACGTGAGGAACACAAATGCGAACAAGCCTGAATGGTCCCCAGGACAATATGCAACTGAAAACTCACATCCCAGAAGTGACTCGAACTCATACTCCCAGGAGCAACGCAACTGGTATGTACAAGACGCCTTAATCCACTTGACCATCACGACCGGACTAATGAGGTTATAGCCTAAGCTATTTGAACCACCCCACTGCAGGCACTCGGATAGTAATCTTGGGCATAGCATTTTACCAAATCACCTCATTCTTTGGGGCACCCGTGAGGAACACAAATGCGAACAAGCCTGAATGGTCCCCAGGACAATATGCAACTGAAAACTCACACCCCAGAAGTGACTCGAACCCATACTCCCAGGAGCAACGCAACTGGTATGTACAAGACGCCCTAATCCACTTGACCATCATGACCGGACTAATGAGGTGATAGCCTAAGCTATTTGAACCACCCCACCGCCGGCACTCGGATAGTAATCTTGGGCATAGCATTTTACCAAATCACCTCATTCTTTGGGGCACACGTGAGGAACACAAATGCGAACAAGCCTGAATGGTCCCCAGGACAATATGCAACTGAAAATTCACACCCCAGAAGTGAATCGAACCCATACTCCCAGGAGCAACGCAACTGGTATGTACAAGACGCCTTAATCCACTTGACAATCACGACCGGACTAATGAGGTGATAGCCTAAGATATTTGAACCACCCCCACCGCCGGCACTCGGATAGTAATCTTGGGCATAGCATTTTGTCAAATCACCTCATTCATTGGGGCACACGTGAGGAACACAAATGCGAACAAGCCTGAATGGTCCCCAGGACAATATGCAACTGAAAACTCACACCCCAGAAGTGACTCGAACCTATACTCCCAGGAGCAACGCAACTGGTATGTACAAGACGCCTTAATCCACTTGACCATCACGACCGGACTAATGAGGTGATAGCCTAAGCTATTTGAACCACCCCACTGCCGGCACTCGGATAGTAATCTTGGGCATAGCATTTTACCAAATCACCTCATTCTTTGGGGCACACGTGAGGAACACAAATGCGAACAAGCCTGAATGGTCCCCAGGACAATATGCAACTGAAAACTCACACCCCAGAAGTGACTCGAACCCATACTTCCAGGAGCAACGCAACTGGTATGTACAAGACGCCTTAATCCACTTGACCATCACGAACGGACTAATGAGGTGATAGCCTAAGCTATTTGAACCACCCCACCGCCGGCACTCGGATAGTAATCTTGGGCATAGCATTTTACCAAATCACCTCATTCTTTGGGGCACACGTGAGGAACACAAATGCGAACAAGCCTGAATGGTCCCCAGGACAATATGCAACTGAAAACTCACACCCCAGAAGTGACTCGAACCCATACTCCCAGGAGCAACGCAACTGGTATGTACAAGACGCCTTAATCCACTTGACCATCACGACCGGACTAATGAGGTGATAGCCTAAGCTATTTGAACCACCCCACCGCCGGCACTCGGATAGTAATCTTGGGCATAGCATTTTACCAAATCACCTCATTCTTTGGGGCACACGTGAGGAACACAAATGCGAACAAGCCTGAATGGTCCCCAGGACAATATGCAACTGAAAACTCACACCCCAGAAGTGACTCGAACCCATACTCCCAGGAGCAACGCAACTGGTATGTACAAGACGCCTTAATCCACTTGACCATCACGACCGGACTAATGAGGTGATAGCCTAAGCTATTTGAACCACCCCACCGCCGGCACTCAGATAGTAATCTTGGGCATAGCATTTTACCAAATCACCTCATTCTTTGGGGCACACGTGAGGAACACAAATGCGAACAAGCCTGAATGGTCCACAGGACAATATGCAACTGAAAACTCACACCCCAGAAGTGACTCGAACCCATACTCCCAGGAGCAACGCAACTAGTATGTACAAGACGCCTTAATCCACTTGACCATCACGACCAGACTAATGAGGTGATAGCCTAAGCTATTTGAACCACCCCACTGCCGGCACTCGGATAGTAATCTTGGGCATAGCATTTTACCAAATCACCTCATTCTTTGGGGCACACGTGAGGAACACAAATGTGAACAAGCCTGAATGGTCCCCAGGACAATATGCAACTGAAAACTCACAGCCCAGAAGTGACTCGAACCCATACTCCCAGGAGCAACGCAACTGGTATGTACAAGACGCCTTAATCCAATTGACCATCACGACCGGACTAATGAGGTGATAGCCTAAGCTATTTGAACCACCCCACCGCCGGCACTCGGATAGTAATCTTGGGCATAGCATTTTACCAGATCACCACCTCATTCTTTGGGGCACACGTGAGGAACACAAATGCGAACAAGCCTGAATGGTCCCCAGGACAATATGCAACTGAAAACTCACACCCCAGAAGTGACTCGAACCCATACTCCCAGGAGCAACGCAACTGGTATGTACAAGACGCCTTAATCCACTTGACCATCACGACCGGACTAATGAGGTGATAGCCTAAGCTATTTGAACCACCCCACCGCCGGCACTCGGATAGTAATCTTGGGCATAGCATTTTACCAAATCACCTCCTTCTTTGGGGCACACGTGAGGAACACAAATGCGAACAAGCCTGAATGGTCCCCAGGACAATATGCAACTGAAAACTCACACCCCAGAAGTGACTCGAACGCATACTCCTAGGAGCAACGCAACTGGTATGTACAAGACACCTTAATCCACTTGACCATCACGACCGGACTAATGAGGTGATAGCCTAAGCTATATGAACCACCCCACCGCCGGCACTCGGATAGTAATCTTGGGCATAGCATTTTACCAAATCACCTCATTCTTTGGGGCACACGTGAGGAACACAAATGCGAACAAGCCTGAATGGTCCCCAGGACAATATGCAACTGAAAACTCACATCCCAGAAGTGACTCGAACTCATACTCCCAGGAGCAACGCAACTGGTATGTACAAGACGCCTTAATCCACTTGACCATCACGACCGGACTAATGAGGTTATAGCCTAAGCTATTTGAACCACCCCACTGCAGGCACTCGGATAGTAATCTTGGGCATAGCATTTTACCAAATCACCTCATTCTTTGGGGCACCCGTGAGGAACACAAATGCGAACAAGCCTGAATGGTCCCCAGGACAATATGCAACTGAAAACTCACACCCCAGAAGTGACTCGAACCCATACTCCCAGGAGCAACGCAACTGGTATGTACAAGACGCCCTAATCCACTTGACCATCATGACCGGACTAATGAGGTGATAGCCTAAGCTATTTGAACCACCCCACCGCCGGCACTCGGATAGTAATCTTGGGCATAGCATTTTACCAAATCACCTCATTCTTTGGGGCACACGTGAGGAACACAAATGCGAACAAGCCTGAATGGTCCCCAGGACAATATGCAACTGAAAATTCACACCCCAGAAGTGAATCGAACCCATACTCCCAGGAGCAACGCAACTGGTATGTACAAGACGCCTTAATCCACTTGACAATCACGACCGGACTAATGAGGTGATAGCCTAAGATATTTGAACCACCCCCACCGCCGGCACTCGGATAGTAATCTTGGGCATAGCATTTTGTCAAATCACCTCATTCATTGGGGCACACGTGAGGAACACAAATGCGAACAAGCCTGAATGGTCCCCAGGACAATATGCAACTGAAAACTCACACCCCAGAAGTGACTCGAACCTATACTCCCAGGAGCAACGCAACTGGTATGTACAAGACGCCTTAATCCACTTGACCATCACGACCGGACTAATGAGGTGATAGCCTAAGCTATTTGAACCACCCCACTGCCGGCACTCGGATAGTAATCTTGGGCATAGCATTTTACCAAATCACCTCATTCTTTGGGGCACACGTGAGGAACACAAATGCGAACAAGCCTGAATGGTCCCCAGGACAATATGCAACTGAAAACTCACACCCCAGAAGTGACTCGAACCCATACTTCCAGGAGCAACGCAACTGGTATGTACAAGACGCCTTAATCCACTTGACCATCACGAACGGACTAATGAGGTGATAGCCTAAGCTATTTGAACCACCCCACCGCCGGCACTCGGATAGTAATCTTGGGCATAGCATTTTACCAAATCACCTCATTCTTTGGGGCACACGTGAGGAACACAAATGCGAACAAGCCTGAATGGTCCCCAGGACAATATGCAACTGAAAACTCACACCCCAGAAGTGACTCGAACCCATACTCCCAGGAGCAACGCAACTGGTATGTACAAGACGCCTTAATCCACTTGACCATCACGACCGGACTAATGAGGTGATAGCCTAAGCTTTTTGAACCACCCCACCGCCGGCACTCGGATAGTAATCTTGGGCATAGCATTTTACCAAATCACCTCATTCTTTGGGGCACACGTGAGGAACACAAATGCGAACAAGCCTGAATGGTCCCCAGGACAATATGCAACTGAAAACTCACACCCCAGAAGTGACTCGAACCCATACTCCCAGGAGCAACGCAACTGGTATGTACAAGACGCCTTAATCCACTTGACCATCACGACCGGACTAATGAGGTGATAGCCTAAGCTATTTGAACCACCCCACCGCCGGCACTCAGATAGTAATCTTGGGCATAGCATTTTACCAAATCACCTCATTCTTTGGGGCACACGTGAGGAACACAAATGCGAACAAGCCTGAATGGTCCACAGGACAATATGCAACTGAAAACTCACACCCCAGAACTGACTCGAACCCATACTCCCAGGAGCAACGCAACTAGTATGTACAAGACGCCTTAATCCACTTGACCATCACGACCAGACTAATGAGGTGATAGCCTAAGCTATTTGAACCACCCCACCGCCGGCACTCGGATAGTAATCTTGGGCATAGCTTTTTTTCCAAATCACCTCATTCTTTGGGGCACACGTGAGGAACACAAATGCGAACAAGCCTGAATGGTCCCCAGGACAATATGCAACTGAAAATTCACACCCAAGAAGTGACTCGAACCCATACTCCCAGGAGCAACGCAACTGGTATGTACAAGACGCCTTAATCCACTTGACCATCACGACCGGACTAATGAGGTGATAGCCTAAGCTATTTGAACCACCCCACCGCCGGCACTCGGATAGTAATCTTGGGCATAGCATTTTACCAAGTCACCTCATTCTTTGGGGCGCACGTGAGGAACACAAATGCGAACAAGCCTGAATGGTCCCCAGGACAATATGCAACTGAAAACTCACACCCCAGAAGTGACTCGAACCCATACTCCCAGGAGCCACGCAACTGGTATGTACAAGACGCCTTAATCCACTTGACCATCATGACCGGACTAATGAGGTGATAGCCTAAGCTATTTGAACCACCCCACCGCCGGCACTCGGATAGTAATCTTGGGCATAGCATTTTACCAAATCACCTCATTCTTTGGGGCACACGTGAGGAACACAAATGCGAACAAGCCTGAATGGTCCCCAGGACAATATGCAACTGAAAACTCACACCCCAGAAGTGACTCGAACCCATACTCCCAGGAGCAACGCAACTGGTATGTACAAGACGCCTTAATCCACTTGACCATCACGACCGGACTAATGAGGTGATAGCCTAAGCTATTTGAACCACCCCACCGCCGGCACTCGGATAGTAATCTTGGGCATAGCATTTTACCAAATCACCTCATTCTTTGGGGCACACGTGAGGAACACAAATGCGAACAAGCCTGAATGGTCCCCAGGACAATATGCAACTGAAAACTCACACCCCAGAAGTGACTCGAACCCATACTCCCAGGAGCAACGCAACTGGTATGTACAAGACGCCTTAATCCACTTGACCATCACGACCGAACTAATGAGGTGATAGCCTAAGCTATTTGAACCACCCCACCGCCGGCACTCGGATAGTAATCTTGGGCATAGCATTTTACCAAATCACCTCATTCTTTGGGGCACACGTGAGGAACACAAATGTGAACAAGCCTGAATGGTCCCCAGGACAATATGCAACTGAAAACTCACAACCCAGAAGTGACTCGAACCCATACTCCCAGGAGCAACGCAACTGGTATGTACAAGACGCCTTAATCCACTTGACCATCACGACCGGACTAATGAGGTGATAGCCTAAGCTATTTGAACCACCCCACCGCCGGCACTCGGATAGTAATCTTGGGCATAGCATTTTACCAAATCACCTCATTCATTGGGGAACACGTGAGGAACACAAATGCGAACAAGCCTGAATGGTCCCCAGGACAATATGCAACTGAAAATTCACACCCTAGAAGTGACTCGAACCCATACTCCCAGGAGCAACGCAACTGGTATGTACAAGACGCCTTAATCCACTTGACCATCACGACCGGACTAATGAGGTGATAGCCTAAGCTATTTGAACCACCCCACCGCCTGCACTCGGATAGTAATCTTGGGCATAGCATTTTACCAGATCACCACCTCATTCTTTGGGGCACACGTGAGGAACACAAATGCGAACAAGCCTGAATGGTCCCCAGGACAATATGCAACTGAAAACTCACACCCCAGAAGTGACTCGAACCCATACTCCCAGGAGCAACGCAACTGGTATGTACAAGACGCCTTAATCCACTTGACCATCACGACCGGACTAATGAGGTGATAGCCTAAGCTATTTGAACCACCCCACCGCCGGCACTCGGATAGTAATCTTGGGCATAGCATTTTACCAAATCACCTCCTTCTTTGGGGCACACGTGAGGAACACAAATGCGAACAAGCCTGAATGGTCCCCAGGACAATATGCAACTGAAAACTCACACCCCAGAAGTGACTCGAACGCATACTCCTAGGAGCAACGCAACTGGTATGTACAAGACACCTTAATCCACTTGACCATCACGACCGGACTAATGAGGTGATAGCCTAAGCTATATGAACCACCCCACCGCCGGCACTCGGATAGTAATCTTGGGCATAGCATTTTACCAAATCACCTCATTCTTTGGGGCACACGTGAGGAACACAAATGCGAACAAGCCTGAATGGTCCCCAGGACAATATGCAACTGAAAACTCACATCCCAGAAGTGACTCGAACTCATACTCCCAGGAGCAACGCAACTGGTATGTACAAGACGCCTTAATCCACTTGACCATCACGACCGGACTAATGAGGTTATAGCCTAAGCTATTTGAACCACCCCACTGCCAGCACTCGGATAGTAATCTTGGGCATAGCATTTTACCAAATCACCTCATTCTTTGGGGCACCCGTGAGGAACACAAATGCGAACAAGCCTGAATGGTCCCCAGGACAATATGCAACTGAAAACTCACACCCCAGAAGTGACTCGAACCCATACTCCCAGGAGCAACGCAACTGGTATGTACAAGACGCCCTAATCCACTTGACCATCGTGACCGGACTAATGAGGTGATAGCCTAAGCTATTTGAACCACCCCACCGCCGGCACTCGGATAGTAATCTTGGGCATAGCATTTTACCAAATCACCTCATTCTTTGGGGCACACGTGAGGAACACAAATGCGAACAAGCCTGAATGGTCCCCAGGACAATATGCAACTGAAAATTCACACCCCAGAAGTGAATCGAACCCATACTCCCAGGAGCAACGCAACTGGTATGTACAAGACGCCTTAATCCACTTGACAATCACGACCGGACTAATGAGGTGATAGCCTAAGATATTTGAACCACCCCCACCGCCGGCACTCGGATAGTAATCTTGGGCATAGCATTTTGTCAAATCACCTCATTCATTGGGGCACACGTGAGGAACACAAATGCGAACAAGCCTGAATGGTCCCCAGGACAATATGCAACTGAAATCTCACACCCCAGAAGTGACTCGAACCTATACTCCCAGGAGCAACGCAACTGGTATGTACAAGACGCCTTAATCCACTTGACCATCACGACCGGACTAATGAGGTGATAGCCTAAGCTATTTGAACCACCCCACTGCCGGCACTCGGATAGTAATCTTGGGCATAGCATTTTACCAAATCACCTCATTCTTTGGGGCACACGTGAGGAACACAAATGCGAACAAGCCTGAATGGTCCCCAGGACAATATGCAACTGAAAACTCACACCCCAGAAGTGACTCGAACCCATACTTCCAGGAGCAACGCAACTGGTATGTACAAGACGCCTTAATCCACTTGACCATCACGAACGGACTAATGAGGTGATAGCCTAAGCTATTTGAACCACCCCACCGCCGGCACTCGGATAGTAATCTTGGGCATAGCATTTTACCAAATCACCTCATTCTTTGGGGCACACGTGAGGAACACAAATGCGAACAAGCCTGAATGGTCCCCAGGACAATATGCAACTGAAAACTCACACCCCAGAAGTGACTCGAACCCATACTCCCAGGAGCAACGCAACTGGTATGTACAAGACGCCTTAATCCACTTGACCATCACGACCGGACTAATGAGGTGATAGCCTAAGCTATTTGAACCACCCCACCGCCGGCACTCGGATAGTAATCTTGGGCATAGCATTTTACCAATTCACCTCATTCTTTGGGGCACACGTGAGGAACACAAATGCGAACAAGCCTGAATGGTCCCCAGGACAATATGCAACTGAAAACTCACATCCCAGAAGTGACTCGAACTCATACTCCCAGGAGCAACGCAACTGGTATGTACAAGACGCCTTAATCCACTTGACCATCACGACCGGACTAATGAGGTTATAGCCTAAGCTATTTGAACCACCCCACTGCCAGCACTCGGATAGTAATCTTGGGCATAGCATTTTACCAAATCACCTCATTCTTTGGGGCACCCGTGAGGAACACAAATGCGAACAAGCCTGAATGGTCCCCAGGACAATATGCAACTGAAAACTCACACCCCAGAAGTGACTCGAACCCATACTCCCAGGAGCAACGCAACTGGTATGTACAAGACGCCCTAATCCACTTGACCATCGTGACCGGACTAATGAGGTGATAGCCTAAGCTATTTGAACCACCCCACCGCCGGCACTCGGATAGTAATCTTGGGCATAGCATTTTACCAAATCACCTCATTCTTTGGGGCACACGTGAGGAACACAAATGCGAACAAGCCTGAATGGTCCCCAGGACAATATGCAACTGAAAATTCACACCCCAGAAGTGAATCGAACCCATACTCCCAGGAGCAACGCAACTGGTATGTACAAGACGCCTTAATCCACTTGACAATCACGACCGGACTAATGAGGTGATAGCCTAAGATATTTGAACCACCCCCACCGCCGGCACTCGGATAGTAATCTTGGGCATAGCATTTTGTCAAATCACCTCATTCATTGGGGCACACGTGAGGAACACAAATGCGAACAAGCCTGAATGGTCCCCAGGACAATATGCAACTGAAATCTCACACCCCAGAAGTGACTCGAACCTATACTCCCAGGAGCAACGCAACTGGTATGTACAAGACGCCTTAATCCACTTGACCATCACGACCGGACTAATGAGGTGATAGCCTAAGCTATTTGAACCACCCCACTGCCGGCACTCGGATAGTAATCTTGGGCATAGCATTTTACCAAATCACCTCATTCTTTGGGGCACACGTGAGGAACACAAATGCGAACAAGCCTGAATGGTCCCCAGGACAATATGCAACTGAAAACTCACACCCCAGAAGTGACTCGAACCCATACTTCCAGGAGCAACGCAACTGGTATGTACAAGACGCCTTAATCCACTTGACCATCACGAACGGACTAATGAGGTGATAGCCTAAGCTATTTGAACCACCCCACCGCCGGCACTCGGATAGTAATCTTGGGCATAGCATTTTACCAAATCACCTCATTCTTTGGGGCACACGTGAGGAACACAAATGCGAACAAGCCTGAATGGTCCCCAGGACAATATGCAACTGAAAACTCACACCCCAGAAGTGACTCGAACCCATACTCCCAGGAGCAACGCAACTGGTATGTACAAGACGCCTTAATCCACTTGACCATCACGACCGGACTAATGAGGTGATAGCCTAAGCTATTTGAACCACCCCACCGCCGGCACTCGGATAGTAATCTTGGGCATAGCATTTTACCAATTCACCTCATTCTTTGGGGCACACGTGAGGAACACAAATGCGAACAAGCCTGAATGGTCCCCAGGACAATATGCAACTGAAAACTCACACCCCAGAAGTGACTCGAACCCATACTCCCAGGAGCAACGCAACTGGTATGTACAAGACGCCTTAATCCACTTGACCATCACGACCGGAATAATGAGGTGATAGCCTAAGCTATTTGAACCACCCCACCGCCGGCACTCGGATAGTAATCTTGGGCATAGCATTTTACCAAATCACCTCATTCTTTGGGGCACACGTGAGGAACACAAATGCGAACAAGCCTGAATGGTCCACAGGACAATATGCAACTGAAAACTCACACCCCAGAAGTGACTCGAACCCATACTCCCAGGAGCAACGCAACTAGTATGTACAAGACGCCTTAATCCACTTGACCATCACGACCAGACTAATGAGGTGATAGCCTAAGCTATTTGAACCACCCCACCGCCGGCACTCGGATAGTAATCTTGGGCATAGCTTTTTTTCCAAATCACCTCATTCTTTGGGGCACACGTGAGGAACACAAATGCGAACAAGCCTGAATGATCCCCAGGACAATATGCAACTGAAAATTCACACCCAAGAAGTGACTTGAACCCATACTCCCAGGAGCAACGCAACTGGTATGTACAAGACGCCTTAATCCACTTGACCATCACGACCGGACTAATGAGGTGATAGCCTAAGCTATTTGAACCACCCCACCGCCGGCACTCGGATAGTAATCTTGGGCATAGCATTTTACCAAGTCACCTCATTCTTTGGGGCGCACGTGAGGAACACAAATGCGAACAAGCCTGAATGGTCCCCAGGACAATATGCAACTGAAAACTCACACCCCAGAAGTGACTCGAACCCATACTCCCAGGAGCCACGCAACTGGTATGTACAAGACGCCTTAATCCACTTGACCATCATGACCGGACTAATGAGGTGATAGCCTAAGCTATTTGAACCACCCCACCGCCGGCACTCGGATAGTAATCTTGGGCATAGCATTTTACCAAATCACCTCATTCTTTGGGGCACACGTGAGGAACACAAATGCGAACAAGCCTGAATGGTCCCCAGGACAATATGCAACTGAAAACTCACACCCCAGAAGTGACTCGAACCCATACTCCCAGGAGCAACGCAACTGGTATGTACAAGACGCCTTAATCCACTTGACCATCACGACCGGACTAATGAGGTGATAGCCTAAGCTATTTGAACCACCCCACCGCCGGCACTCGGATAGTAATCTTGGGCATAGCATTTTACCAAATCACCTCATTCTTTGGGGCACACGTGAGGAACACAAATGCGAACAAGCCTGAATGGTCCCCAGGACAATATGCAACTGAAAACTCACACCCCAGAAGTGACTCGAACCCATACTCCCAGGAGCAACGCAACTGGTATGTACAAGACGCCTTAATCCACTTGACCATCACGACCGAACTAATGAGGTGATAGCCTAAGCTATTTGAACCACCCCACCGCTGGCACTCGGATAGTAATCTTGGGCATAGCATTTTACCAAATCACCTCATTCTTTGGGGCACACGTGAGGAACACAAATGTGAACAAGCCTGAATGGTCCCCAGGACAATATGCAACTGAAAACTCACAACCCAGAAGTGACTCGAACCCATACTCCCAGGAGCAACGCAACTGGTATGTACAAGACGCCTTAATCCACTTGACCATCACGACCGGACTAATGAGGTGATAGCCTAAGCTATTTGAACCACCCCACCGCCGGCACTCGGATAGTAATCTTGGGCATAGCATTTTACCAAATCACCTCATTCATTGGGGCACACGTGAGGAACACAAATGCGAACAAGCCTGAATGGTCCCCAGGACAATATGCAACTGAAAATTCACACCCTAGAAGTGACTCGAACCCATACTCCCAGGAGCAACGCAACTGGTATGTACAAGACGCCTTAATCCACTTGACCATCACGACCGGACTAATGAGGTGATAGCCTAAGCTATTTGAACCACCCCACCGCCGGCACTCGGATAGTAATCTTGGGCATAGCATTTTACCAAATCACCTCATTCTTTGGGGCACACGTGAGGAACACAAATGCGAACAAGCCTGAATGGTCCCCAGGACAATATGCAACTGAAAACTCACACCCCAGAAGTGACTCGAACCCATACTCCCAGGAGCAACGCAACTGGTATGTACAAGACGCCTTAATCCACTTGACCATCACGACCAGACTAATGAGGTGATAGCCTAAGCTATTTGAACCACCCCACTGCCGGCACTCGGATAGTAATCTTGGGCATAGCATTTTACCAAATCACCTCATTCTTTGGGGCAAACGTGAGGAACACAAATGCGAACAAACCTGAATGGTCCCCAGGACAATATGCAACTGAAACTCACACCCCAGAAGTGACTCGAACCCATACTCCCAGGAGCAACGCAACTGGTATGTACAAGACGCCTTAATCCACTTGACCATCACGACCGGACTAATGAGGTGATAGCCTAAGCTATTTGAACCACCCCACCGCCGGCACTCGGATAGTAATCTTGGGCATAGCATTTTACCAAATCACCTCATTCTTTGGGGCACACGTGAGGAACACAAATGCGAACAAGCCTGAATGGTCCCCAGGACAATATGCAACTGAAAACTCACACCCCAGAAGTGACTCGAACCCATACTCCCAGGAGCAACGCAACTGGTATGTACAAGACGCATTAATCCACTTGACCATCACGACCGGACTAATGAGGTGATAGCCTAAGCTATTTGAACCACCCCAACGCCGGCACTCGGATAGTAATCTTGGGCATAGCATTTTACCAAATCACCTCCTTCTTTGGGGCACACGTGAGGAACACAAATGCGAACAAGCCTGAATGGTCCCCAGGACAATATGCAACTGAAAACTCACACCCCAGAAGTGACTCGAACGCATACTCCTAGGAGCAACGCAACTGGTATGTACAAGACACCTTAATCCACTTGACCATCACGGCCGGACTAATGAGGTGATAGCCTAAGCTATTTGAACCACCCCACCGCCGGCACTCGGATAGTAATCTTGGGCATAGCATTTTACCAAATCACCTCATTCTTTGGGGCACACGTGAGGAACACAAATGCGAACAAGCCTGAATGGTCCCCAGGACAATATGCAACTGAAAACTCACACCCCAGAAGTGACTCGATCTCATACTCCCAGGAGCAACGCAACTGGTATGTACAAGACGCCTTAATCCACTTGACCATCACGACCGGACTAATGAGGTTATAGCCTAAGCTATTTGAACCACCCCACCGCCGGCACTCGGATAGTAATCTTGGGCATAGCATTTTACCAAATCACCTCATTCTTTGGGGCACACGTGAGGAACACAAATGCGAACAAGCCTGAATGGTCCCCAGGACAATATGCAACTGAAAACTCACACCCCAGAAGTGACTCGAACCCATACTCCCAGGAGCAACGCAACTGGTATGTACAAGACGCCTTAATCCACTTGACCATCACGACCAGACTAATGAGGTGATAGCCTAAGCTATTTGAACCACCCCACTGCCGGCACTCGGATAGTAATCTTGGGCATAGCATTTTACCAAATCACCTCATTCTTTGGGGCAAACGTGAGGAACACAAATGCGAACAAACCTGAATGGTCCCCAGGACAATATGCAACTGAAACTCACACCCCAGAAGTGACTCGAACCCATACTCCCAGGAGCAACGCAACTGGTATGTACAAGACGCCTTAATCCACTTGACCATCACGACCGGACTAATGAGGTGATAGCCTAAGCTATTTGAACCACCCCACCGCCGGCACTCGGATAGTAATCTTGGGCATAGCATTTTACCAAATCACCTCATTCTTTGGGGCACACGTGAGGAACACAAATGCGAACAAGCCTGAATGGTCCCCAGGACAATATGCAACTGAAAACTCACACCCCAGAAGTGACTCGAACCCATACTCCCAGGAGCAACGCAACTGGTATGTACAAGACGCATTAATCCACTTGACCATCACGACCGGACTAATGAGGTGATAGCCTAAGCTATTTGAACCACCCCAACGCCGGCACTCGGATAGTAATCTTGGGCATAGCATTTTACCAAATCACCTCCTTCTTTGGGGCACACGTGAGGAACACAAATGCGAACAAGCCTGAATGGTCCCCAGGACAATATGCAACTGAAAACTCACACCCCAGAAGTGACTCGAACGCATACTCCTAGGAGCAACGCAACTGGTATGTACAAGACACCTTAATCCACTTGACCATCACGGCCGGACTAATGAGGTGATAGCCTAAGCTATTTGAACCACCCCACCGCCGGCACTCGGATAGTAATCTTGGGCATAGCATTTTACCAAATCACCTCATTCTTTGGGGCACACGTGAGGAACACAAATGCGAACAAGCCTGAATGGTCCCCAGGACAATATGCAACTGAAAACTCACACCCCAGAAGTGACTCGAACTCATACTCCCAGGAGCAACGCAACTGGTATGTACAAGACGCCTTAATCCACTTGACCATCACGACCGGACTAATGAGGTTATAGCCTAAGCTATTTGAACCACCCCACCGCCGGCACTCGGATAGTAATCTTGGGCATAGCATTTTACCAAATCACCTCATTCTTTGGGGCACACGTGAGGAACACAAATGTGAACAAGCCTGAATGGTCCCCAGGACAATATGCAACTGAAAACTCACACCCCAGAAGTGACTCAAACCCATACTCCCAGGAGCAACGCAACTGGTATGTACAAGACGCCCTAATCCACTTGACCATCATGACCGGACTAATGAGGTGATAGCCTAAGCTATTTGAACCACCCCACCGCCGGCACTCGGATAGTAATCTTGGGCATAGCATTTTGCCAAATCACCTCATTCTTTGGGGCACACGTTAGGAACACAAATGCGAACAAGCCTGAATGGTCCCCAGGACAATATGCAACTGAAAACTCACACCCCAGAAGTGAATCGAACCCATACTCCCAGGAGCAACGCAACTGGTATGTACAAGACGCCTTAATCCACTTGACCATCACGACCGGACTAATGAGGTGATAGCCTAAGCTATTTGAACCACCCCCACCGCCGGCACTCGGATAGTAATCTTGGGCATAGCATTTTACCAAATCACCTCATTCTTTGGGGCACACGTGAGGAACACAAATGCGAACAAGCCTGAATGGTCCCCAGGACAATATGCAACTGAAAACTCACACCCCAGAAGTGACTCGAACCCATACTTCCAGGAGCAACGCAACTGGTATGTACAAGACACCTTAATCCACTTGACCATCACGACCGGACTAATGAGGTGATAGCCTAAGCTATTTGAACCACCCCACCGCCGGCACTCGGATAGTAATCTTGGGCATAGCATTTTACCAAATCACCTCATTCTTTGGGGCTCACGTGAGGAACACAAATGCGAACAAGCCTGAATGGTCCCCAGGACAATATGCAACTGAAAACTCACACCCCAGAAGTGACTCGAACCCATACTCCCAGGAGCAACGCAACTGGTATGTACAAGACGCCTTAATCCACTTGACCATCACGACCGGACTAATGAGGTGATAGCCTAAGCTATTTGAACCACCCCACCGCCGGCACTCGGATAGTAATCTTGGGCATAGCATTTTACCAAATCACCTCATTCTTTGGGGCACACGTGAGGAACACAAATGCGAACAAGCCTGAATGGTCCCCAGGACAATATGCAACTGAAAACTCACACCCCAGAAGTGACTCGAACTCATACTCCCAGGAGCAACGCAACTGGTATGTACAAGACGCCTTAATCCACTTGACCATCACGACCGGACTAATGAGGTTATAGCCTAAGCTATTTGAACCACCCCACTGCCGGCACTCGGATAGTAATCTTGGGCATAGCATTTTACCAAATCACCTCATTCTTTGGGGCACACGTGAGGAACACAAATGCGAACAAGCCTGAATGGTCCCCAGGACAATATGCAACTGAAAACTCACACCCCAGAAGTGAATCGAACCCATACTCCCAGGAGCAACGCAACTGGTATGTACAAGACGCCTTAATCCACTTGACCATCACGACCGGACTAATGAGGTGATAGCCTAAGATATTTGAACCACCTCCACCGCCGGCACTCGGATAGTAATCTTGGGCATAGCATTTTACCAAATCACCTCATTCTTTGGGGCACACGTGAGGAACACAAATGCGAACAAGCCTGAATGGTCCCCAGGACAATATGCAACTGAAAACTCACAGCCCAGAAGTGACTCGAACCCATACTCCCAGGAGCAACGCAACTGGTATGTACAAGACGCCTTAATCCACTTGACCATCACGACCGGACTAATGAGGTGATAGCCTAAGCTATTTGAACCACCCCACCGCCGGCACTCGGATAGTAATCTTGGGCATAGCATTTTACCAGATCACCACCTCATTCTTTGGGGCACACGTGAGGAACACAAATGCGAACAAGCCTGAATGGTCCCCAGGACAATATGCAACTGAAAACTCACACCCCAGAAGTGACTCGAACCCATACTCCCAGGAGCAACGCAACTGGTATGTACAAGACGCCTTAATCCACTTGACCATCACGACCGGACTAATGAGGTGATAGCCTAAGCTATTTGAACCACCCCACCGCCGGCACTCGGATAGTAATCTTGGGCATAGCATTTTACCAAATCACCTCCTTCTTTGGGGCACACGTGAGGAACACAAATGCGAACAAGCCTGAATGGTCCCCAGGACAATATGCAACTGAAAACTCACACCCCAGAAGTGACTCGAACGCATACTCCTAGGAGCAACGCAACTGGTATGTACAAGACACCTTAATCCACTTGACCATCACGACCGGACTAATGAGGTGATAGCCTAAGCTATATGAACCACCCCACCGCCGGCACTCGGATAGTAATCTTGGGCATAGCATTTTACCAAATCACCTCATTCTTTGGGGCACACGTGAGGAACACAAATGCGAACAAGCCTGAATGGTCCCCAGGACAATATGCAACTGAAAACTCACACCCCAGAAGTGACTCGAACTCATACTCCCAGGAGCAACGCAACTGGTATGTACAAGACGCCTTAATCCACTTGACCATCACGACCGGACTAATGAGGTTATAGCCTAAGCTATTTGAACCACCCCACTGCCGGCACTCGGATAGTAATCTTGGGCATAGCATTTTAACAAATCACCTCATTCTTTGGGGCACACGTGAGGAACACAAATGCGAACAAGCCTGAATGGTCCCCAGGACAATATGCAACTGAAAACTCACACCCCAGAAGTGACTCGAACCCATACTCCCAGGAGCAACGCAACTGGTATGTACAAGACGCCCTAATCCACTTGACCATCATGACCGGACTAATGAGGTGATAGCCTAAGCTATTTGAACCACCCCACCGCCGGCACTCGGATAGTAATCTAGGGCATAGCATTTTACCAAATCACCTCATTCTTTGGGGCACACGTGAGGAACACAAATGCGAACAAGCCTGAATGATCCCCAGGACAATATGCAACTGAAAATTCACACCCCAGAAGTGAATCGAACCCATACTCCCAGGAGCAACGCAACTGGTATGTACAAGACGCCTTAATCCACTTGACAATCACGACCGGACTAATGAGGTGACAGCCTAAGATATTTGAACCACCCCCACCGCCGGCACTCGGATAGTAATCTTGGGCATAGCATTTTACCAAATCACCTCATTCATTGGGGCACACGTGAGGAACACAAATGCGAACAAGCCTGAATGGTCCCCATGACAATATGCAACTGAAAACTCACACCCCAGAAGTGACTCGAACCTATACTCCAAGGAGCAACGCAACTGGTATGTACAAGACGCCTTAATCCACTTGACCATCACGACCGGAATAATGAGGTGATAGCCTAAGCTATTTGAACCACCCCACTGCCGGCACTCGGATAGTAATCTTGGGCATAGCATTTTACCAAATCACCTCATTCTTTGGGGCACACGTGAGGAACACAAATGCGAACAAGCCTGAATGGTCCCCAGGACAATATGCAACAGAAAACTCACACCCCAGAAGTGACTCGAACCCATACTTCCAGGAGCAACGCAACTGGTATGTACAAGACGCCTTAATCCACTTGACCATCACGACCGGACTAATGAGGTGATAGCCTAAGCTATTTGAACCACCCCACCGCCGGCACTCGGATAGTAATCTTGGGCATAGCATTTTACCAAATCACCTCCTTCTTTGGGGCACACGTGAGGAACACAAATGCGAACAAGCCTGAATGGTCCCCAGGACAATATGCAACTGAAAACTCACACCCCAGAAGTGACTCGAACGCATACTCCTAGGAGCAACGCAACTGGTATGTACAAGACACCTTAATCCACTTGACCATCACGACCGGACTAATGAGGTGATAGCCTAAGCTATATGAACCACCCCACCGCCGGCACTCGGATAGTAATCTTGGGCATAGCATTTTACCAAATCACCTCATTCTTTGGGGCACACGTGAGGAACACAAATGCGAACAAGCCTGAATGGTCCCCAGGACAATATGCAACTGAAAACTCACACCCCAGAAGTGACTCGAACTCTTACTCCCAGGAGCAACGCAACTGGTATGTACAAGACGCCTTAATCCACTTGACCATCACGACCGGACTAATGAGGTTATAGCCTAAGCTATTTGAACCACCCCACTGCCGGCACTCGGATAGTAATCTTGGGCATAGCATTTTAACAAATCACCTCATTCTTTGGGGCACACGTGAGGAACACAAATGCGAACAAGCCTGAATGGTCCCCAGGACAATATGCAACTGAAAACTCACACCCCAGAAGTGACTCGAACCCATACTCCCAGGAGCAACGCAACTGGTATGTACAAGACGCCCTAATCCACTTGACCATCATGACCGGACTAATGAGGTGATAGCCTAAGCTATTTGAACCACCCCACCGCCGGCACTCGGATAGTAATCTAGGGCATAGCATTTTACCAAATCACCTCATTCTTTGGGGCACACGTGAGGAACACAAATGCGAACAAGCCTGAATGATCCCCAGGACAATATGCAACTGAAAATTCACACCCCAGAAGTGAATCGAACCCATACTCCCAGGAGCAACGCAACTGGTATGTACAAGACGCCTTAATCCACTTGACAATCACGACCGGACTAATGAGGTGATAGCCTAAGATATTTGAACCACCCCCACCGCCGGCACTAGGATAGTAATCTTGGGCATAGCATTTTACCAAATCACCTCATTCATTGGGGCACACGTGAGGAACACAAATGCGAACAAGCCTGAATGGTCCCCATGACAATATGCAACTGAAAACTCACACCCCAGAAGTGACTCGAACCTATACTCCCAGGAGCAACGCAACTGGTATGTACAAGACGCCTTAATCCACTTGACCATCACGACCGGACTAATGAGGTGATAGCCTAAGCTATTTGAACCACCCCACTGCCGGCACTCGGATAGTAATCTTGGGCATAGCATTTTACCAAATCACCTCATTCTTTGGGGCACACGTGAGGAACACAAATGCGAACAAGCCTGAATGGTCCCCAGGACAATATGCAACTGAAAACTCACACCCCAGAAGTGACTCGAACCCATACTTCCAGGAGCAACGCAACTGGTATGTACAAGACGCCTTAATCCACTTGACCATCACGACCGGACTAATGAGGTGATAGCCTAAGCTATTTGAACCACCCCACCGCCGGCACTCGGATAGTAATCTTGGGCATAGCATTTTACCAAATCACCTCATTCTTTGGGGCACACGTGAGGAACACAAATGCGAACAAGCCTGAATGGCCCCCAGGACAATATGCAACTGAAAACTCACACCCCAGAAGTGACTCGAACCCATACTCCCAGGAGCAACGCAACTGGTATGTACAAGACGCCTTAATCCACTTGACCATCATGACCGGACTAATGAGGTGATAGCCTAAGCTATTTGAACCACCCCACCGCCGGCACTCGGATAGTAATCTTGGGCATAGCATTTTACCAAATCACCTCATTCTTTGGGGCACACGTGAGGAACACAAATGCGAACAAGCCTGAATGGTCCCCAGGACAATATGCAACTGAAAACTCACACCCCAGAAGTGACTCGAACCCATACTCCCAGGAGCAACGCAACTGGTATGTACAAGACGCCTTAATCCACTTGACCATCTCGACCGGACTAATGAGGTGATAGCCTAAGCTATTTGAACCACCCCACCGCCGGCACTCGGATAGTAATCTTGGGCATAGCATTTTACCAAATCACCTCATTCTTTGGGGCACACGTGAGGAACACAAATGCGAACAAGCATGAATGGTCCCCAGGACAATATGCAACTGAAAACTCACACCCCAGAAGTGACTCGAACCCATACTCCCAGGAGCAACGCAACTGGTATGTACAAGACGCCTTAGTCCACTTGACCATCACGACCGGACTAATGAGGTGATAGCCTAAGCTATTTGAACCACCCCACCGCCGGCACTCGGATAGTAATCTTGGGCATAGCATTTTACCAAATCACCTCATTCTTTGGGGCACACGTGAGGAACACAAATGCGAACAAGCATGAATGGTCCCCAGGACAATATGCAACTGAAAACTCACACCCCAGAAGTGACTCGAACCCATACTCCCAGGAGCAACGCAACTGGTATGTACAAGACGCCTTAGTCCACTTGACCATCACGACCGGACTAATGAGGTGATAGCCTAAGCTATTTGAACCACCCCACCGCCGGCACTCGGATAGTAATCTTGGGCATAGCATTTTACCAAATCACCTCATTCTTTGGGGCACACGTGAGGAACACAAATGCGAACAAGCCTGAATGGTCCCCAGGACAATATGCAACTGAAAACTCACACCCCAGAAGTGACTCGAACCTATACTCCCAGGAGCAACGCAACTGGTATGTACAAGACGCCTTAATCCACTTGACCATCACGACCGGACTAATGAGGTGATAGCCTAAGCTATTTGAACCACCCCACTGCCGGCACTCGGATAGTAATCTTGGGCATAGCATTTTACCAAATCACCTCATTCTTTGGGGCACACGTGAGGAACACAAATGCGAACAAGCCTGAATGGTCCCCAGGACAATATGCAACTGAAAACTCACACCCCAGAAGTGACTCGAACCCATACTTCCAGGAGCAACGCAACTGGTATGTACAAGACGCCTTAATCCACTTGACCATCACGACCGGACTAATGAGGTGATAGCCTAAGCTATTTGAACCACCCCACCGCCGGCACTCGGATAGTAATCTTGGGCATAGCATTTTACCAAATCACCTCATTCTTTGGGGCACACGTGAGGAACACAAATGCGAACAAGCCTGAATGGTCCCCAGGACAACATGCAACTGAAAACTCACACCCCAGAAGTGACTCGAACCCATACTCCCAGGAGCAACGCAACTGGTATGTACAAGACGCCTTAATCCACTTGACCATCTCGACCGGACTAATGAGGTGATAGCCTAAGCTATTTGAACCACCCCACCGCCGGCACTCGGATAGTAATCTTGGGCATAGCATTTTACCAAATCACCTCATTCTTTGGGGCACACGTGAGGAACACAAATGCGAACAAGCATGAATGGTCCCCAGGACAATATGCAACTGAAAACTCACACCCCAGAAGTGACTCGAACCCATACTTCCAGGAGCAACGCAACTGGTATGTACAAGACGCCTTAATCCACTTGACCATCACGACCGGACTAATGAGGTGATAGCCTAAGCTATTTGAACCACCCCACCGCCGGCACTCGGATAGTAATCTTGGGCATAGCATTTTACCAAATCACCTCATTCTTTGGGGCACACGTGAGGAACACAAATGTGAACAAGCCTGAATGGTCCCCAGGACAATATGCAACTGAAAACTCACACCCCAGAAGTGACTCGAACCCATACTCCCAGGAGCAACGCAACTGGTATGTACAAGACGCCTTAATCCACTTGACCATCACGACCGGACTAATGAGGTGATAGCCTAAGCTATTTGAACCACCCCACCGCCGGCACTCGGATAGTAATCTTGGGCATAGCATTTTACCAAATCACCTCATTCTTTGGGGCACACGTGAGGAACACAAATGCGAACAAGCCTGAATGGTCCCCAGGACAATATGCAACTGAAAACTCACACCCCAGAAGTGACTCGAACCCATACTCC
>NC_091178.1:38891041-38923638 GCF_040958095.1 Procambarus clarkii | reverse complement strand
TGGTGGTGATGGTGGTGGTGGCAGTGTGTGGTGATGGTGGTGGTGGTGATGGTGGTGATGGTGATGGTGGTGATGTGTGGTGGCAGTGTGGTGATGGTGGTGGTGTGGTGTGATGGTGGTGGCAGTGGTGGTGTGATGGTGGTGGTGGTGATGGTGGTGGTGGTGGTGGCAGTGGTGGTGATGGTGGTGGCAGTGGTGGTGATGGTGGTGGTGATGGTGGTGGTGGTGGCAGTGGGTGGTGATGGTGGTGGTGGTGGCAGTGGGTGATGGTGGTGGTGGTGGCAGTGGTGGTGATGGTGGTGGTGGTGATAGTGATGGTGGTGATGGTGGTGGCAGTGGTGGTGATGGTGGTGGTGGTGATGGTGGTGGTGGTGGTGGTGATGATGGTGGTGGTGGTGGCAGTGGTGGTGATGGTGGTGGTGGTGGCAGTGGTGGTGATGGTGGTGGTGATGGTGGTGATGGTGGTGGTGGTGGCAGTGGTGGTGATGTGGTGGTGGTGGCAGTGGTGGTGATGGTGGTGGTGGTGGCAGTGGTGGTGATGGTGGTGGTGGTGGCAGTGGTGGTGATGGTGGTGGTGATGGTGGTGATGGTGGTGGTGGTGGCAGTGGTGGTGATGGTGGTGGTGGTGGCAGTGGTGGTGATGGTGGTGGTGGTGGCAGTGGTGGTGATGGTGGTGGTGGTGGCAGTGGTGGTGATGGTGGTGATGGTGGTGGTGGCAGTGGTGGTGATGGTGGTGGTGGTGGCAGTGGTGGTGATGGTGGTGGCAGTGGTGGTGATGGTGGTGGTGGTGATGGTGGTGATGGTGGTGATGGTGGTGGTGATGGTGGTGATGGTGGTGGTGGTGGCAGTGGTGGTGATGGTGGTGGTGGTGGCAGTGGTGGTGATGGTGGTGGTGGTGGCAGTGGTGGTGATGGTGGTGGTGGTGATGGTGGTGATGGTGGTGATGGTGGTGATGGTGGTGGTGATGGTGGTGATGGTGGTGGTGGTGGCAGTGGTGGTGATGGTGGTGGTGGTGGCAGTGGTGGTGATGGTGGTGGTGGTGGCAGTGGTGGTGATGGTGGTGGTGCTTATAATAGCATTAGGTCTCTTTCCTGAGTCAAGTTAGTGTTGACTGACTCGTGGGAAGCCGCAATTTTTTTACTGTTGTTACTCCAAAGAAAATCAGCTGTGTTGACGAAACACACACTTGAAAGTGAAGGGACGACGAAGTTCCGGTCCGTCCTGGACCATTCTCAAGCCGATTGTGAATGGTCGATTGACATTTCTTATTGTCGATTATCGACTTGATAATGGTCCAGGACGGACCGAAACGTCTTTGTCCCTTCACTTTGCAGTGTGTGGTTTGGTCAACATATTTCAGCCACATTATTGTGGACTCCTCGTCTGCCAAAATCAGCTGTATCTCGCAAGAATAAACCTCACCCAGACTAAAATTCCCGCCAGAAATATTAAATGGAAATCGATGAGCCAACGAGCCTTAACCAACCGTCAAGTTAAATGCTCATTAGCTCGAGAAGGCGTAAACTTGACATTTGAATACCACTTAACCACTTCAATTTGTACGCTCGGAGAGACCGAATCGTGCAAAATATAGAGCATTAAGTTCGATAATGTGTAGAAGAGTTATGGATTTTCTGGGCTGCCTTTATGTCCGCATCTTCGTAACTGGCCAAAACTCTGTGTATAAGTTGTGCTTGAGCTGGGACACAGAGCCTACCAATCCCTGAATGATATTAAGGCCACCACAATAGTTTATTCACCAATCTGAGAGTATAAGTATTCTCTAGTGCTGAACATAGTGCAGCACTATAAAATAAACTTTCATTATATGTACACCGAGGAGAGGAATAAGTCCTTCAGTATAGGTATTCCTTCATGAATTAGTTTTCATTCCTTCCCCTCGTCCCATACTAAATCCTGACTAAATTCAGGTGTTGTATAGTCATAATGGCGTGGCGCTTTCCCCCTGATAAATCCTTCCCTCTAAGCCAAACATTCTGTCAGAGAAGCAACTATTACAGATCATTTTCAGTAGATCATACAAGTCCTTATAGCATTGTGAAATAACCAATGCAATAGTTGTAGGTAATAAAATGTATTAAGGAATAACAAAAAAACATTATATAAAGATAATGATAAAACTCGTTGGAACAGCTAAAGGTTTATGGTGTTAGGAAGGGTGACAACGCTTACTAATGCAGAACAACAGTGGAGAAGAGGGAGGGAAAATAGGAAAATATCGGAAAGGGATAATGGCAAGAAGCAGGAGAGATAATGAATACGAGGAGGCTAATGAAGTTCAAGTTCAAGTATGTTTATTGAGACAATAATAATACATCTCAATGGATATAGTAGCTTAGGCTATTTCTACCCCCCTTCCCCGGTTAATGAATGCATTCGAAGTCACTTTGAGTGAGAAAGCAATTTCAGGTCGATCAAAGTCGTCTCCTCTGGAATTCTTGTGGACACAAAGGAACGGGAGAAACCAGATATATACAAATGGCTTCTTCTGTCAATGCTTTTATTAAGTTTACTATCAATCGGATCACATTATTTATATTAAACAAGACAGACACAGAGAGACAAAGACATTGAGACAGAGACAAAGAGAGAGACAAATACAATGAGACTGAGACAGAGAGACAAAGTACATTGAGACAGAGACAGTGAGACAAAGACAGTGAGACAGAGACAGAGAGACAAAGACAGTGAGACAGACACAAGACAGAGACAAGACAGTGAGACAGAAACAAAGAAAGAGACAAAGACAATGAGACTGGAGACAGAGAGACAAAGACATTGAGACAGAGACAGAGAGAGACAATGACAGTGAGACAGAGATAAAGAGAGAGACAAGACAGTGAGACAGAGACAAAGACAGTGAGACAGAGACAAAGAGAAAGACAAAGACAGTGAGACAGAGACAAAGAGAGAGACAAAGACAGTGAGACATAGACAAAGAGAGAGACAAAGACAGTGAGACAGAGACAGAGAGAGACAAAGACAGTGAGACAGAGACAGAGAGAGACAAAGACAGTGAGACAGACACAAAGAGAGAGACAAAGACAGTGAGACAGAGACAGAGACAAAGACATTGAGACAGAGACACAAAGAGACAAAGACATTGAGACAGAGACACAAAGAGACAAAGACATTGAGACAGAGACACAAAGAGACAAAGACATTGAGACAGAGACACAAAGAGACAAAGACATTGAGACAGAGACACAAAGAGACAAAGACATTGAGACAGAGACAGAGAGAGACAAAGACAGAAAGACAGAAAGAGACACAGAGACAGAAACAACTGCGTAGAAAGATGGATAGATATAACGATACATAGATGAATATAAAGATGGTTAGATAGATGGATAGAGTGGTTAAATGATGGTTAGATTGAGAGAGAAATATATACATAAATTCATAGGTTGAGAAATAGATGGATGTATCAATGGATAGAGAAAGGAGTAAATGGATGCACAGTGAAAAGATTAGACGAATGTCAGATGGATAGCTAGACGGATTGACAGACAGATGAATGCATATATGGATAAAAGCAATGATAGAAACTGGATAAAAAGATGAATATATGAATAGATACAAGGATAAATGAATGGAAAGATATAGATAAATGGACAGTTGGATAACTGGATGGATTCAGGTATGGATTAATGGATGGACGGATAGATACATGTGAATAGTGTTGAATGCAGACTGTTGTATAAAAAATGGTGAGGGAAGACGGATAGACATATTTATGGATAATACTGTAATTTCATGCTAATAGATAGCGTATCTTGCAGCTTGGCTCGTTGCTGATAGTGTATTTTTATGTCAATAGATGGCGTATGCTGTATCGTACGGGTATGCGGCCGCAGTAAGTGACAACAGGAATATAATTACCAGCACCACCAACAGTAGCAATATTAACACTGAAAACAGCTGCGACAGCCACAGCACCAACAACTATTGCTGGAACAGTTACTTCAGCAGGACCAACTGCAACAACAACCAAAGCACCATCGAGAGCGGCTACCGCTGCAGAAAAAGCGATAGCAACAGTTGCTGTAGAAGCAGCAGCAACAGTTGCTGTAGAAGCAGCAGCAACAGTTGCTGTAGAAGCAGCAGCAACAGTTGCTGTAGAAGCAGCAGCAACAGTTGCTGTAGAAGCAGCAGCAACAGTTGCTGTAGAAGCAGCAGCAACAGTTGCTGTAGAAGCAGCAGCAACAGTTGCTGTAGAAGCAACAGCAACAGTTGCTGTAGAAGCAGCAGCAACAGTTGCTGTAGAAGCAGCAGCAACAGTTGCTGTAGAAGCAGCAGCAACAGTTGCTGTAGAAGCAGCAGCAACAGTTGCTGTAGAAGCAGCAGCAACAGTTGCTGTAGAAGCAGCAGCAACAGTTGCTGTAGAAGCAGCAGCAACAGTTGCTGTAGAAGCAACAGCAACAGTTGCTGTAGAAGCAGCAGCAACAGTTGCTGTAGAAGCAGCAGCAACAGTTTGCTGTAGAAGCAACAGCAACAGTTGCTGTAGAAGCAGCAGCAACAGTTGCTGTAGAAGCAGCAGCAACAGTTGCTGTAGAAGCAGCAGCAACAGTTGCTGTAGAAGCAGCAGCAACAGTTGCTGTAGAAGCAGCAGCAACAGTTGCTGTAGAAGCAGCAGCAACAGTTGCTGTAGAAGCAGCAGCAACGACAACAAGAACAAGAATGACAAGAGCAGCATAAACAACAGCCAGCAGTTTGTTCAACTCCTTCACTCACTCTTATAAGCTTCTGCTCCCCGCCGCCCTCATAACACCTCCACCCACAGTAACACTTGTTATCTGGGTGGTGTGACACCCACACGACTGGTGTGACACCCACACGACTGGTGTGACAACCACACGGCTGGTGTGACACCCACACGGCTGGTGTGACAACCACACGGCTGGTGTGACACCCACGCGGCTGGTGTGACACCCACACGACTGGTGTGACACCCACACGACTGGTGTGACACCCACGCGGCTGGTGTGACACCCACGCGGCTGGTGTGACACCCACACGACTGGTGTGACACCCACACGACTGGTGTGACACCCACGCGGCTGGTGTGACAGCCACGCGGCTGGTGTGACACCCACACGGCTGGTGTGACACCCACGCGGCTGGTGTGACACCCACGCGGCTGGTGTGACACCCACACGACTGGTGTGACACCCACGCGGCTGGTGTGACACCCACACGGCTGGAGGGATGACTAGGCCAGACTCTGGCCGTGTGGTCATAATCATTTAGAGCGATAAAGCTCCTACAAATTTGCTCACAGATACATCACGGGGGGATAATGTGTGAACCACTAATTAGGCTACAGTTGGAGGCTCCAAGACCACTTCAGGGATTATGTCGAATCCCAAATATTGTTGTTTTTACTATGTCATGGTGTAGTGGTCAGCCATTGGCTTGGAAGTATCCAGAGCAAAGGTTGGAAACCTTATCCTGACTACTACGTATTTTCTCACTGATACATTATTTTAAGTTATTTCTTGCTGCATCAAAAGATCTTCTGAAGCATCTTACTTTCGAGATGTAAACATTGCGACCTCTTGAAGTCCTCGCTCATTACAATATTGACCTCGTATCACCTTTATGACAATTCCCTATATATAATATTCTTATTAATAATTTATTGTGTTAGGGGGGACAGGTAGCCTGTGCTTATATACATGTTAGGTATATATTAAGCCAAAGGTTGAATTGTTTACCATTTCCAGGATTCCACCCCACAACTGACTAAACTCCTGGGTACCTATTGACTGTTCTCTCTCTCTCTGGTTCCTTCTTTTCCTCCACTAAACGTAACATTTTGCACAACATCCAAAGTTATCCACAAAATTATGGAAGTCATAATTTTCAGAGACATATAAATTAAATTATTTTTGGTATAAAAATATCGATAATAAGAAGCATCCATAAAATTCTTCCAAGCTTGTCATTATCCACGAAATATGCCATAACTGCCGGGGCGGTAACTTGTGAGGCGACCTCGGTGTGTTTTCTGCCTTCTTTATATTTACTTATGTTTCCTTTTCTCACTCTCTCTCTCTCTCTCTCTCTCTCTCTCTATATATATATATATATATATATATATATATATATATATATATATATATATATATATATATATATATATATATATATATATATGTATATATATATATATATATATATATATATATATATATATATATATATATATATATATATATATATATATATATAAATCTATGTACATAAGTGAAAACTCACACCCCAGAAGTGACTCGAACCCATACTGCCAGGAGGAACGCAACTGGTAACTACAGGGCGCCTTAATCCGCTTGACTACTTAATCCACTTGCGTTGCTCCTGGGAGTATGGGTTCAAGTCACTTCTGGGGTGTGAGTTTTCAGTCGCATATAGTCCTGGGGACCATTCAGGCTTGTTCGCATTTGTGTTCCTCACGTGTGCCCCAAAGAATGAGGTGATTTGATAAAATGCTATGCCCAAGATTACCATCCAAGTTGCCGGCGGGGAAGTGGTTCAAATAGCTTCGGCTATCACTTCCTTTTGTCCGGCCGTGATGTTCAAGCGGATTAAGGCGCCCTGTAGGTACCAGTTGTGTTGCTCCTGGGAGTATGGGTTCGAGTCACGTCTGTGGTGTGAGTTTTCAGTCGCATATAGTCCTGGGGACTGTTCAGGCTTGTTCGCATATATATATATATATATATATATATATATATATATATATATATATATATATATATATATATATATATATATATATATATATATATATATATATATATATATATATATATATATATATATATATATATATATATATATGTCGTACCTAGTAGCCAGAACGCACTTCTCAGCCTACTATACAAGGCCCGATTTGCCTAATAAGCCAAGTTTTCATGAATTAATTGTTTTTCGACTACCTAACCTACCTAACCTAACCTAACCTAACATTTTCGGCTACCTAACCTAACCTAACCTATAAAGATAGGTTAGGTTAGGTTAGGTAGGGTTGGTTAAGTTCGGTAATATATATCTACGTTAATTTTAACTCCAATAAAAATAAAATGACCTCATACATAATGAAATGGGTAGCTTTATCATTTCATAAGAAAAAAATTAGAGAAAATATATTAATTCATGAAAACTTGGCTTATTAGGCAAATTGGGCCTTGCATAGTAGGCTGAGAAGTGCGTTCTGGCTACTAGGTACGACATATATATATATATATATATATATATATATATATATATATATATATATATATATATATATATATTAGTATATTTTGGTAGCAGTCTTTCCTGTAGACATATATTATTAAATATGACCGAAAAAGGGATACGAGCCACAGGGATAAGAGCCTCGTTGGACGTAGAATCGCTGTTTACCAACGTACCTGTGGACGAGACAATCGGAATGATAGCCGACAGAGTGTATCGTGATCCAGCCTGTACTCCTCTTGACATGCCAGAAAGTATTCTGAGGAAACTACTCCAAGCTTGTACTAAAGAGGCACCCTTCTTGAGCCCGGATGGGCACATGTATAAGCAAGTAGATGGGGTCGCCATGGGTTCTCCCCTAGGTGTCCTGTTTGCAAACTTCTACATGGGTACCATCGAGCAAAAAGTCTTAGTCGAAATGAACTTGAAACCGGCCATATACTGCAGGTATGTTGACGACATTTTTACACAGGTACCTGATGTCAGACATCTGCAGGAGCTGAAGGAGGCATTTGAGCAGAGTTCCGTGCTGCGTTTCACTTACGAGACGGAAAAGGATGGGAAGCTGCCTTTTCTAGATGTAACAGTCATGGAAAAGGGCGGAGGTTTCCACACTGCAGTCTACACTAAGGAAACAAACATAGGAATGTGCCTAAATGTCAACAGCGACTGCCCTGACAGATACAAGAGGAGTGTTGTTAACGCATACGTCGACCGTGCTCTCAGCCACAGCTCAGAATGGAAGCAAGTCGACGAAGAACTCTGTAGGGTAAGGCAGGTCCTAGTCAATAACGGCTTCTCCAATGGTTTCATCGAAGACATCATAAGAAGGAAAGTGAAAAGCCATGCAACCTCCGAAGAGACAACTAACACAACACCTATACCCCCTATTAGACTATTTTACAGGAACTTCTTTTCCACAGCTCATAAAACGGAGGAAAGGGTCCTGAAAGATATTGTTAATAGGAACGTTATCCCTACAGACAAAAATCAGAGGATACAACTGACGATTTACTATAAAACCAGAAAAACGGCCAGCCTACTCATGAGAAACTCTCCAGACACAAAACAGAACGCTTTAAAAGAGACTAACGTCGCCTATGCCTTCAAATGCCCACTTGGGGACTGTAAGCTCCAAAAAACCCAGTATATAGGCAAGACAACAACATCTCTTTCTAGGCGTTTAACGATGCATAAGCAACAGGGCTCCATTAAGGAACATATAATCTCTTCCCATAACCAAACCATCGCCAGAGAAATCCTAGTAAACAACACAGAAATCATTGATAGATACAGCGATAGCAGGCGGCTTGACGTTTGCGAGGCACTACACATCAAGAAGTCAACACCAGCAATCAACAGCCAATTATTGCACAACTATATTCTACCCACCTCAAGACTTCGCTCCAATATAGAAGCATCAAGAAATATGGACCAATAGGCTTTCTACAAACACTTCTATTCAATACCCATTGTTTCTGTTCTGTCTTGTGTTGATACTTATAATACCCTATTAATATCCCCTATTGTTCTGTCTTGTGTTAATGCCACATCACCCTTCCCACCTCACTCAAATGTAGATATAAAATCAGAGAAACGCAAGTTCTAATTAGTTGTGTATTTGTGAAGTCTTTGAAAATGTAATAAGTTTTACGAAACGCGCCCGTGTCGCGTCAGACTAGAAATAAAAATGAATTTTGGAGAAGTGATTTTTTATTTACCTCCAACAGTGAAGCGTAATGTACGAAAGATTGAGAAAATTCGTGTTAGAATTATTAATCTTACTTTTTCGGTCATATTTAATAATATATATATATATATATATATATATATATATATATATATATATATATATATTTATATATATGTCGTACCTAGTAGCCAGAACGCACTTTTCAGCCTAATATGCATGGCCCGATTTGCCTAATAAGCCAAGTTTTCATGAATTAATTGTTTTTCGACTACCTAACCTACCTAACCTAACCTAACCTAACTTTTTTGGCCACCTAACCTAACCTAACCTATTAAGATAGGTTAGGTTAGGTTAGGTAGGGTTGGTTAGGTTCGGTCATATATCTACGTTAATTTTAACTCCAATAAAAAAAAATTGACCTCGTACATAATGAAATGGGTAGCTTTATCATTTCATAAGAAAAAAATTAGAGAAAATATATTAATTCATGAAAACTTGGCTTATTAGGCAAATCGGGCCTTGCATAGTAGGCTGAGAAGTGCATTCTGGCTACTAGGTACGACATATATATATATATATATATATATATATATATATATATATATATGTCGTACCTAGTAGCCAGAACTCACTTCTCAGCCTACTATGCAAGGTCCGATTTGCCTAATAAGCCAAGTTTTCATGAATTAATTGTTTTTCGACTACCGAACCTACCTAACCTAACCTAACCTAACTTTTTCGGCTACATAACCCAACCTAACCTATAGAGATAGGTTAGGTTAGGTTAGGTAGGGTTGGTTAGGTTCGGTCATATATCTACGTTAATTTTAACTCCATTGAAAAAAAATTGACCTCATACATAATGAAATGGGTAGCTTTATCATTTCATAAGAAAAAAATAAGAGAAAATTTATTATTTCATGAAAACTTGGCTTATTAGGCAAATCGGGCCTTGCATAGTAGGTTGAGAAGTGCATTCTGGCTACTAGGTACGACATATATATATATATATATATATATATATATATATATATATATATATATATATATATGTCGTACCTAGTAGCCAGAACGCACTTCTCAGCCTACTATGCATGGCCCGATTTGCCTAATAAGCCAAGTTTTCATGAATTAATTCTTTTTCGACAACCTAACCTACCTACCCTAACCTAACCTAACTTTTTCGGCTACCTAACCTAACCTAACCTATAAAGATAGGTTAGGTTAGGTTAGGTAGGGTTGGTTAGGTTCGGTCATATATCTACGTTAATTTTAACTCCAAATAAAAAAAATTGATCTCATACATAATGAAATGGGTAGCGTTATCATTTCATAAGAAAAAAATTTGAGAAAATATATTAATTCAGGAAAACTTGGCTTATTAGGCAAATCGGGCCTTGCATAATAGGCCAAAAAGTGCATTCTGGCTACTAGGTACGACATATATATATATATATATATATATATATGTCGTACCTAGTAGCCAGAACTCACTTCTCAGCCTACTATTCAAGGCCCGATTTGCCTAATAAGCCAAGTTTTCCTGAATTAATATATTTACTATAATTTTTTTCTCATGAAATGATAAAGCTACCCTTTTCACTATGTATGAGGTAAATTTTTTTTTATTGGAGTTAAAATTAACGTAGATATATGACCGAACCTAACCAACCCTACCTAACCTAACCTAACCTATATATATAGGTAAGGTTAGGTTAGGTAGCCAGAAAAAGCTAGGTTAGGTTAGGTTAGGTAGGTTAGGTAGACGAAAAAACATTAATTCATGAAAACTTGGCTTATTAGGCAAATCAGGCCTTGCATAGTAGGCTGAGAAGTGAGTTCTGGCTACTAGGTACGACATATATATATATATATATATATATATATATATATATATATATATATATATATGTCGTACCTAGTAGCCAGAACTCACTTCTCAGCCTACTATTCAAGGCCCGATTTGCCTAATAAGCCAAGTTTTCCTGAATTAATATATTTTCTCTAAGTTTTTTCTTACGAAATGATGAAGCTACCCATTTCATTATGAATGAGGTCAATTTTTTTTTATTGGAGTTAAAATTAACGTAGATATATGACTGAACCTAACCAACCCTACCTAACCTAACCTAACCTATCTTTATAGGTTAGGTTAGGTTAGGTAGCCGAAAAAGTTAGGTTAGGTTAGGTTAGGTAGGTTAGGTTGTCGAGAAACAAATAATTCATGAAAACTTGGCTTAATAGGCAAATTTGGCCTTGCATAGTAGGCTGAGAAGTGCGTTCTGGCTACTAGGTACGACATATATATATATATATATATATATATATATATATATATATATATATATATATGTCGTACCTAGTAGCCAGAACGCACTTCTCAGCCTACTATGCAAGGCCTGATTTGCCTAATAAGCCAAGTTTTCATGAATTAATTGTTTTTCGACTACCTAACCTACCTAACCTAACCTAACCCAACTTTTTCGGCTACCTAACCTAACCTAACCTATAAAGATAGGTTAGGTTAAGTTAGGTAGGGTTGGTTAGGTTCGGTCATATATCTACGTTAATTTTAACTCCAATAACAAAAAATTGACCTCATACATAATGAAATGGGAAGCTTTATCATTTCATAAGAAAAAAATTAGAAAAAATATATTAATTCAGGAAAACTTGGCTTATTAGGCAAATCGGGCCTTGCATAGTAGGCCGAGTACGACATTCTGGCTACTAGGTACAACATATATATATATATATATATATATATATATATATATATATATATATATATATATATATATATATATATATATATATATTATTAAATATGACCGAAAAAGTAAGATTAATAATTCTAACACGAATTTTCTCAATCTTTCATACATTTCTTTTCACTGTTGGAGGTAAATCAAAAATCAATTCTCCAAAATTCATTTTTATTTCTAGTCTGACGCGACACGAGCGCGTTTCGTAAAACTTATTACATTTTCAAAGACTTACGCATCTCCGATTTTATATCTACATTTGAGTGAGGTGGAAGGGGTGATGTGGCATTAACACAAGACAGAACAAGATGTGGCATTAATAGGGTATTAATTTCATCAACACAAGACAGAACAAGAAGTGTTATTAATAGGGTATTAATTTCATCAACACAAGACAGAACACGAAACAATGGATATTGAATAGAAGTGTTTGTAGAAAGCCTATTGGTCCATATATCTTGATGCTTCTATATTGGAGCGGAGTCTTGAGGTGGGTTGAATATAGTTGTGCAATAATTGGCAGTTGATTGCTGGTGTTGACTTCTTGATGTGTAGTGCCTTGCAAACGTCGAGCCGCCTGCTATCGCTGTATCTATCGATGATTTCTGTGTTGTTTACTAGGATTTCTCTGGCGATGGTTTGGTTGTGGGAAGAGATTATATGTTCCTTAATGGAGCCCTGTTGCTTATGCATCGTTAAACGCCTAGAAAGAGATGTTGTTGTCTTGCCTATATACTGGGTTTTTTGGAGCTTACAGTCCCCAAGAGGGCATTTGAAGACATAGACGACGTTAGTCTCTTTTAAATCGTTCTGTTTTGTGTCTGGAGAGTTTCTCATGAGTAGGCTGGCCGTTTTTCTGGTTTTATAGTAAATCGTCAGTTGTATCCTCTGATTTTTGTCTGTAGGGATAACGTTTCTATTAACAATATCTTTCAGGACCCTTTCCTTTGTTTTATGAGCTGTGGAAAAGAAGTTCCTGTAAAATAGTCTAATAGGGGGTATAGGTGTTGTGTTAGTTGTCTCTTCAGAGGTTGCATGGCTTTTCACTTTCCTTCTTATGATGTCTTCGACGAAACCATTGGAGAAGCCGTTATTGACTAGGACCTGCCTTACCCTACAGAGTTCTTTGTCGACTTGCTTCCATTCTGAGCTGTGGCTGAGAGCACGGTCGACATATGCGTTAACAACACTCCTCTTGTACCTGTCTGGGCAGTCGCTGTTGGCATTTAGGCACATTCCTATGTTTGTTTCCTTAGTGTAGACTGCAGTGTGGAAACCTCCGCCCTTTTCCATGAATGTTACATCTAGAAAGGGCAGCTTCCCATCCTTTTCCATCTCGTAAGTGAAACGCAGCTCGGAACTCTGCTCAAATGCCTCCTTCAGCTCCTACAGATGTCTGACATCAGGTACCTGTGTAAAAATGTCGTCAACATACCTGCAGTATATAGCCGGTTTCAAGTTCATGTCGACTAAGACTTTTTGCTCGATGGTACCCATGTAGAAGTTTGCAAACAGGACACCTAGGGGAGAACCCATGGCGACCCCATCTACTTGCTTATACATGTTCCCATCCGGGCTCAAGAAGGGTGCCTCTTTAGTACAAGCTTGGAGTAGTTTCCTCAGAATATTTTCTGGTATGTCAAGCGGAGTACAGGCTGGATCACGATACACTCTGTCGGCTATCATTCCGATTGTCTCGTCCACAGGTACGTTGGTAAACAGCGATTCTACGTCCAACGAGGCTCTTATCCCTGTGGCTTGTGTGCCCCGCAGTAAGTCAACAAATTCGTTTGGAGACTTCAGGCTGAAGGCGCAAGGAACATAAGGAGTCAGCAGGCCGTTGAGTCGCTTCGCTAGTCTATACGTGGGTGTGGGTATCTGGCTAATGATTGGCCGAAGTGGGTTTCCAGGCTTGTGCGTCTTGACTTTTCCATACGCATATCCAGGTTTATATTCCCCAATGATCTTTGGCAGGTGGAGTCCGGATTTCTTGGCGTTCACAGTTTCGATCAGTTTGTTGACCTTTGCTTTCAATTCGGCTGTAGTGTCCTTCGTTACCCTTTGGAACTTAGTTTGGTCAGAGAGTATTATGTTCATTTTCGCCAGATATTCGTCTTTTTTAAGAATGACATATATTGGCGACTTGTCACCTCTCCTGACAACTATCTCCTTGTTCTCACGAAGGCTTTTAGCTGCCGCTTTAAGCTCGGGGGACAGTATGGTGCTTCTGTAGTTGCCTCGATTCTTTCCTCCTTCTGCAATAAGTTCTGCTTGTAAGGTATCTTTGGTAGTGACCTTCTTTTGTGTCTCGAGGTCGAATATGTCGTCCAACAGAATTTCCAACTCTACTTTCCGGGCCATCTCACTCGGTCTGGACATAACATGACAGTTTATGCCCAGATTTAGGAGAGTGACTTGGTCCTCAGTGAGGTTAATTCCTGCAAGGTTCAGGAAGCCATCTCTTGGTCGTGGAATTGCCATAGGTCCTACATATAATGTTGTTAGTTTCTTGATAATCCTTGTTACAGTGCTGAGGTGATGTTGGTCTGAGAGGATGTCGAGGTGTTGTTCAATGCGGGTACGGATACTTTCGTCGATGTTGCTATTTCTCCACTCGTTTGTAGCATGAAGTAGTTGCGTTTTGTTGTCTTTGATTTCATTCTCTGCCTTGTATATCTGATCACGAATCAGATCCTGGCGATATTTTATCGTGAAGGTTTGATTCCTTGCTGCTGGGTCGTGCACTTTAATATTAGTATATTTTGGTAGCAGTCTTTCCTGTAGACATATATTATTAAATATGACCGAAAAAGTAAGATTAATAATTCTAACACGAATTTTCTCAATCTTTCGTACATTTCTTTTCACTGTTGGAGGTAAATCAAAAATCAATTCTCCAAAATTCATTTTTATTTCTAGTCTGACGCGACACGAGCGCGTTTCGTAAAACTTATTACATTTTCAAAGACTTACGCATCTCCGATTTTATATCTACATTTGAGTGAGGTGGAAGGGGTGATGTGGCATTAACACAAGACAGAACAAGATGTGGCATTAATAGGGTATTAATTTCATCAACACAAGACAGAACAAGAAGTGGTATTAATAGGGTATTAATTTCATCAACACAAGACAGAACACGAAACAATGGATATTGAATAGAAGTGTTTGTAGAAAGCCTATTGGTCCATATTTCTTGATGCTTCTATATTGGAGCGGAGTCTTGAGGTGGGTAGAATATAGTTGTGCAATAATTGGCTGTTGATTGCTGGTGTTGACTTCTTGATGTGTAGTGCCTCGCAAACGTCGAGCCGCCTGCTATCGCTGTATCTATCGATGATTTCTGTGTTGTTTACTAGGATTTCTCTGGCGATGGTTTGGTTGTGGGAAGAGATTATATGTTCCTTAATGGAGCCCTGTTGCTTATGCATCGTTAAACGCCTAGAAAGAGATGTTGTTGTCTTGCCTATATACTGGGTTTTTTGGAGCTTACAGTCCCCAAGAGGGCATTTGAAGGCATAGACGACGTTAGTCTCTTTTAAAGCGTTAAAGACAACAACATCTCTTTCTAGGCGTTTAACGATGCATAAGCAACAGGGCTCCATTAAGGAACATATAATCTCTTCCCACAACCAAACCATCGCCAGAGAAATCCTAGTAAACAACACAGAAATCATCGATAGATACAGCGATAGCAGGCGGCTCGACGTTTGCGAGGCACTACACATCAAGAAGTCAACACCAGCAATCAACAGCCAATTATTGCACAACTATATTCTACCCACCTCAAGACTCCGCTCCAATATAGAAGCATCAAGAAATATGGACCAATAGGCTTTCTACAAACACTTCTATTCAATATCCATTGTTTCGTGTTCTGTCTTGTGTTGATGAAATTAATACCCTATTAATACCACTTCTTGTTCTGTCTTGTGTTCATGAAATTAATACCCTATTAATGCCACATCTTGTTCTGTCTTGTGTTAATGCCACATCACCCCTTCCACCTCACTCAAATGTAGATATAAAATCAGAGATGCGTAAGTCTTTGAAAATGTAATAAGTTTTACGAAACGCGCTCGTGTCGCGTCAGACTAGAAATAAAAATGAATTTTGGAGAATTGATTTTTGATTTACCTCCAACAGTGAAAAGAAATGTACGAAAGATTGAGAAAATTCGTGTAAGAATTATTAATCTTACTTTTTCGGTCATATTTAATAATATATGTCTACAGGAAAGACTGCTACCAAAATATACTAATATATATATATATATATATATATATATATATATATATATATTTACGATACACACAGAGATCACACTAACGTGATGCATCATATGAACAAATCCAAAAGGGCCGTGACGAGGATTCTAGCCTGCGTCTGGGAACATCCCAGACACTGCCTTAATCGACTGAGCTACGACAGGGTGAAAGGGTTGAAACCGAAGTTCTACTGAACTTACTGGATCCCGTAGCTTCTCCGAGGCACAAACCGGGCTTTTACACAACCCCCCCTGAACCCGAGCTATGTCAATAGGCCGTTCTCCCTCTTCGCCCTTACATCATCACACACAGAGATCACACTAACGTGATGCATCAAATGAACAAATCCACAAGGGCCGTGACGAGGATTCGAACCTGCGTCCGGGAGCATTTGTTCATTGTTCATTGTTTGGATTTGTTCATTGTTACGATAATCTCTTTCAAGAGAGATTTGGCCTGCTCTTTCCTATCGTCATGTTACATCAGTACATCTACAACATCTAGACACTACAAGCAAGTGTAGTACATATATAGTCAAATACGTTTTGCTCGGCGCAAACGTATCAGACACTCGCTCTACACCTCCCCCCTCCATCGTCGCCGATCACCAAACTAACATTTCTAGCCTGCCCGCTTCTGATTGGTGAATCGACATCTGCACTACTGCACCGCTGCACCTTAACACCATTTACCTAGCCGATGTCTGGGCCTGTACCAGCCATTGGAGTCAGAATATCCTGTGCTCTCAAGCTGAAACAACCATCTGATATGCGCTCTGTTTATTAGTGGATGTTCTCAGCCAGCGCTTTATTCTCAGCACTTGTTAATTTCATTTCTGTCTTTATGCATTTTAGAGTAACTTCACCACTATAAAATTTTATGTTATTTTTTTAATTTATAATCTTGTGAGTTTGCACTGTACATAGCCAAGGAACTGTCTTATTCATAATTTGTTTTCAATTTAATTAAAGTTTCATTGTTCATACTATTTGTTTTGCCTTACTTTGCCACAGGACACAACAGCTATGCAGTCATCTTTTTTTTTTAAATGTGATAGGCATAGACACTAGCCATTGGGAGGACTCCTGATCACCTACACTTCTTTTTTCCATCACATTTTAATGGGGGCCTGTCCAGGAGCCTCACTCAGGTACTAGTACTAAAACATCAATTTGTGGTAAGTGTACTTGGCTTTGATACAGTTGCGTTTCAATATTTTCATTACTTTTAATATTTATATGGTGCTGTGTATTTTGTGCATTCCGAGGGTAGCATATTGTGAGTGTTGGATAACTGTTGATTACGTGGTGACTGTAGGCCTCAGTCATTCTCTTAATTGGTCATTCCTCCCTCAGTGTTATCACTTGTGTATTCCACCTTTTTCGTCCCTAGGATATTTCTCAAATTACGGCAAATCATCATTTTGGTACCCTAGTACTTTGATTTGTATTCGGGCCAAAGCACCCTATCCTCCGCAATCCGACCAAAGGAGGATACAGAGGGCCATAGTTCCTCTAGCACGGAATACGCTGTTGAGTTGGGACCTCAACAGCAGTTCTTGTCACCAGTTGACACTCACACCCCTATATGTTGGTCAGAGATGATGATATTTACTCAGGTAGAGAATTAGCTTTCTTTTTTCAGAGCACAAGGAACGCTAATTATGTAAGTATCATATAATTAAATAGGAAACCCCTTGCTTCTGTCCAATAGAGACCAGGCAAGGTATCCCTACATTCTTGGACTACCTTTTCACTTTTTAAACAATTACAAGTTTCATTTGTTTTAAAAACTATCGGTTTCATTTATTTAGTAGGATTTTCTTGCCCTTATTTTCTAACATTGAGTACCGGGTACAAGATTTCCTGCGATTTTGATTGACTAATCATTTATCATACTAATATTAACTTTAATTGTTAATGATTAAATTTCCACAGGATAGTTACCAGTTGCCACGTCATCCTGTTACTGACACTTAGAATATCACAGGTATATTCGTTGTACATTTATTTGCTATTTCAAAATGTTTCGTCTCAGCATTTCGTACTGATCCAGCAAGTAAAGTAGGGAACTTAAATCGTGCCAAGAGGACCGAATTACAAACTCTGGCACAAGAGTATCAACTAGATGCTCCCCATGGAGCCCACAAAAATGACTTGCACAATATTATCTTGGATTACCTCTTAGATGAAGGAATTATAGACTCTGATGCTCACGAAAACTATTCTATTGCAGATAAACATGCTCTGGCAGCTATGAAGTTAAAGCTCTAACTAGCGAACATAGAGCGGTAATAACAAAAAGAAGCTCTCCAGATACAGGAACGAGAGGCTGCCCTAAAGCGTGTCCACCTGCAAGAACAAGCTGCATATGAGAAAGAAGTTCTACAACGAAGAGAACGAGAGGCTGCCCTAAGGAAAGAAGAACAGGAACGCGAGGTGGCCCTAAAGGAACGCGAGATGGCCCTAAAGAAAGAAGAACAAGAACGCGAGGCGGCCCTGGCGAAAGAAGCTCTACAACGAAAGGAACGTGAGGCGGCCCTAAAGAAAGAAGGACAGGAACGTGAGGCTGCCCTACACCAAGAGCGTGAGCGAGTACAGCTTCAAGCAAGAAAACGTCACCTGGAGATGCAACGTGAGCATGATAAGATGCAAGCTGATATGTCTCTAGCATGTCGTCAACAAGAACTCACCTTTGAAACTACACACCACGCTCAGCGCCAACAAGCTACAGCTAGCCTTCCCGTAAGTTTCAATGTCTCCCATGCAAGTAAGTTAATGCCACCATTCGTTGAGACAGAGATAGATGTGTTTTTTTACCACTTTTGAGACTCTAGCTAAAAAAGTTAGCTGGCCTGAAGATCAATGGTCTACCCTTCTCAGAGTGCATCTCACAGATAGAGCTGCAGTTACTCTCAGTACCTTAGCATCTGAAAATGACTACCAGACCCTGAAGCAAGCAGTTTTAGACGCCTACCTTCTCTCCACCGAAAGCTACAGACGAAAATTCCGTGATTATCTAAAAGCAAGTACCACCACCTTTTTAGAATTAGCCAATACAAAGAAAAGATATTTCATGAAATGGCTGGAAGCAGCACATGTCTCTACATTTTCAGAACTCGTCAACCTCATTCTAGTTGAGGAATTCTTTAGACGTGATCCTCCTTCCATCCGTTTATATTTAGCAGACAAAGAAGAAACCGACTACATCAGATGTGCGAAGTCGGCTGACACCTACAGCCTCATACACCAGCTAATACCAGATCCACCTTCCAGTAAGAAGTCTTGGTATAGTTATGATAAAGTGAGTACAGATCAAGCGAGCTCTCCATTGTATTGTAAGTATTGCAAGCTCTATGGACATACCATAGATAAATGTGGGAAAGCTCAATACAAAGGCTATAGTGATTCTCCTAAACCCAAACCGACTCCTCCTAAGTCCGGTAAGCCTGTGATGAATGTTGTTGTTCCTGTTAATGATCTTTCTCTCTTCAGCAAACACCTGTATCCTGGAACTGTCTCTACCAACAGTACAGATTCGGAGAGACGTTTCAAACTGAAGATCTTGAGAGACACAGCGGCTCTTCAATCAATAATATTGAAATCAGCTGTGCCTAACATCACCTATACCGGGGAAACCGTCCTTATCACTGACCTCACTGCTACTACTCCGTATCCACTCGCCAGAGTCCACCTGGATTGTCCTTTCATGACCGGTGAAGTCCAAGTCGCCCTCAGGGAAAAGCCTTTTCCCATGTCTGGAGTGCAACTTCTCCTGGGCAATGACTTGGCCGAAGATCTGCAACCTTCCAACCTGATCATCATGGACAAACCCCAGGTGTGTGACTCTGTAGTCGACAACCCCATCTTAAAGTATGTTCCAGCAGAGGTCCAAGAAAGTGATGAAGTTTCTCCTCCGGTTTTGGTGACCACCCGTGCGCAAGCTGCACGCCCGCAACCAGCTAACTCTACTGCAACCGCTCTCCCTCAAGACCATCAGAACCTACCACTGAATCTTACTATGTTGGAGTTCCATAAGTTACAGAGGGAGGATCCTTCATTAACACCATTATTCTTCCTGGCTGAGACTCAACCTGACAGTATCCCTGGGTTCGTCCTAGAGAATCAGTTGCTCTACCGCAGATACAGACCCAGTAAGCTGACGGAGGATGACGATTGGGCAAATGTCGAACAGCTAGTGGTTCCCACCAGCCTACGGCCCGATATTCTACACCTGGCCCATGGAGCACTTTCTCACTATGGATTTAACAAAACCTATCATGGAATCAGACAAGACTACTACTGGCCAGGTATGGTTAAAGACGTCAAAAGTTACGTGCAACAGTGTCATATATGTCAGATGGCAGGGAAACCTAACATCCCAATTCCCAAGGCTCCGTTAATTCCCATCCTGGTGCCTGCGGAACCTTTCCACAGGCTTAGCATAGACTGTGTTGATCCTTTACCCCGGACCAGTTCTGGCAACGCTTATATACTAACCATCCTGTGTCCAACCACCAGATTCCCCTTAGCAGTTCCTGTGAAGAACATCACGGCTGCTACGGTGGTAAAACAACTATTGAAGATCTTTACCCAATACGGATTTCCATGTGAGGCTCAAAGTGAGGGAGCCGGTCGGCCGAGCAGACAGCATGCTGGACTTCTGATCCTGTGGTCCCGGGGTCGATCCCAGGCGCCGGCGAGAAACAATGGGCAGAGTTTCTTTCACCTTATGCCCCTGTTACCTAGCAGTAAAATAGGTACCTGGGTGTTAGTCAGCTGTCACGGGCTGCTTCCTGAGGGTGGAGGCCTGGTCGAGGACCGGCCCTGTTGCTTATGCATAAGCAACAGGGCTCCATTAAGGAACATATAATCTCTTCCCACAACCAAACCATCGCCAGAGAAATCCTTGTAAACAACACAGAAATCATCGATAGATACAGCGATAGCAGACGGCTTGACGTTTGCGAGGCACTACACATCAAGAAGTCAACACCAGCAATCAACAGCCAATTATTGCACAACTATATTCTAACCACCTCAAGACTCCGCTCCAATATAGAAGCATCAAGAAATATGGACCAATAGGCTTTCTACAATCACATCCATTCAATACCCATTGTTTTGTGTTCTGTCTTGTGTTGATGAAATTAATACCCTATTAATACCACCTCACTCAAATGTAGATATAAACAAATCGGAGATGTGTAAGTTCTATTCAGTTGTGTATGTGTTAACTAAAGTCTTGGAAAATGTAATAAGTTTTACGAAACGCGCTCAAGTGTCGCGTCAGACTAGAAATAAAAATGAATTTTGGAGAATTGATTTTTGAATTACCACCAACAGTGAAAAGAAATGAACGAAAGATTGAGAAAATTCGTGTTAGAATTATTAATCTTACTTTTTCGGTCATATTTAATAATATATGTCTACAGGAAAGGCTGCTACCAAAATATACTAATATATATATATATATATATATATATATATATATATATATATATATATATATATATATATATATATATATATATATATATATATATATATATTATTAAATATGACCGAAAAGTAAGATTAATAATTCTAACACGAATTTTCTCAATCTTTCGTACATTTCTTTTCACTGTTGGAGGTAAATCAAAAATCAATTCTCCAAAATTCATTTTTATTTCTAGTCTGACGCGACACGAGCGCGTTTCGTAAAACTTATTACATTTTCAAAGACTTTAGTTCACAAATACACAACTGAATAGAACTTACGCATCTCCGATTTTATATCTACATTTGAGCGAGGTGGAAGGGGTGATGTGGCATTAACACAAGACAGAACAAGATGTGGCATTAATAGGGTATTAATTTCATCAACACACGACAGAACAAGAGGTGGTATTAATAGGGTATTAATTTCATCAACACAAGACAGAACACGAAACAATGGATATTGAATAGAAGTGTTTGTAGAAAGCCTATTGGTCCATATTTCTTGATGCTTCTATATTGGAGCGGAGTCTTGAGGTGGGTAGAATATAGTTGTGCAATAATTGGCTATTGATTGCTGGTGTTGACTTCTTGATGTGTAGTGCCTCGCAAACGTCAAGCCGCCTGCTATCGCTGTATCTATCGATGATTTCTGTGTTGTTTACTAGGATTTCTCTGGCGATGGTTTGGTTGTGGGAAGAGATTATATGTTCCTTAATGGAGCCCTGTTGCTTATGCATCGTTAAACGCCTAGAAAGAGATGTTGTTGTCTTGCCTATATACTGGGTTTTTTGGAGCTTACAGTCCCCAAGAGGGCATTTGAAGGCATAGACGACGTTAGTCTCTTTCAAAGCGTTCTGTTTTCTGTCTGGAGAGTTTCTCATGAGTAGGCTGGCCGTTTTTCTGGTTTTATAGTAAATCGTCAGTTGTATCCTCTGATTTTTGTCTGTAGGGATAACGTTTCTATTAACAATATCTTTCAGGACCCTTTCCTCCGTTTTATGAGCTGTGGAAAAGAAGTGAATGCCAAGAAATCCGGACTCCACCTGCCAAAGATCATTGGGGAATATAAACCTGGATATGCGTATGGAAATGTCAAGACACACAAGCCTGGAAACCCACTTCGGCCAATCTTTAGCCAGATACCCACACCCACGTACAGACTGGCGAAGCGACTCAACGGCCTGCTGACTCCTTATGTTCCTTGCGCCTTCAGCCTGAAGTCTCCAAAGGAATTTGTTGACTTACTGCGGGGCACACGGGCCACAGGGATAAGAGCCTCTTTGGACGTAGAATCGCTGTTTACCAATGTACCTGTGGACGAGACAATCGGAATGATAGCCGAAAGAGTGTATCGTGATCCAGCCTGTACTCCTCTTGACATACCAGAAAATATTCTGAGGAAACTACTCCAAGCTTGTACTAAAGAGGCACCCTTCTTGAGCCCGGATGGGCACATGTATAAGCAAGTAGATGGGGTCGCCATGGGTTCTCCCCTAGGTGTCCTGTTTGCCAACTTCTACATGGGTACCATCGAGCAAAAAGTCTTAGTCGACATGAACTTGAAACCGGCCATATACTGCAGGTATGTTGACGACATTTTTACACAGGTACCTGATGTCAGACATCTGTAGGAGCTGAAGGAGGCATTTGAGCAGAGTTCCGTGCTGCGTTTCACTTACGAGATGGAAAAGGATGGGAAGCTGCCCTTTCTAGATGTAACAGTCATGGAAAAGGGCGGAGGTTTCCACACTGCAGTCTACACTAAGGAAACGAACATAGGAATGTGCCTAAGTGCCAACAGCGACTGCCCAGACAGGTACAAGAGGAGTGTTGTTAACGCATATGTCGACCGTGCTCTCAGCCACAGCTCAGAATGGAAGCAAGTCGATGAAGAACTCTGTAGGGTAAGGCAGGTCCTAGTCATTAACGGCTTCTCCAATGGTTTCGTCGAAGACATCATAAGAAGGAAAGTGAAAAGCCATGCAACCTCTGAAGAGACAACTAACACAACACCTATACCCCCTAATAGACTATTTTACAGGAACTTCTTTTCCACAGCTCATAAAACGGAGGAAAGGGTCCTGAAAGATATTGTTAATAGAAACGTTATCCCTACAGACAAAAATCAGAGGATACAACTGACGATTTACTATAAAACCAGAAAAACGGCCAGCCTACTCATGAGAAACTCTCCAGACACAAAACAGAACGCTTTGAAAGAGACTAACGTCGTCTATGCCTTCAAATGCCCTCTTGGGGACTGTAAGCTCCAAAAACCCAGTATATAGGCAAGACAACAACATCTCTTTCTAGGCGTTTAACGATGCATAAGCAACAGGGCTCCATTAAGGAACATATAATCTCTTCCCATAACCAAACCATCGCCAGAGAAATCCTAGTAAACAACACAGAAATCATCGATAGATACAGCGATAGCAGGCGGCTTGACGTTTGCGAGGCACTACACATCAAGAAGTCAACACCAGCAATCAACAGCCAATTATTGCACAACTATATTCTACCCACCTCAAGACTCCGCTCCAATATAGAAGCATCAAGAAATATGGACCAATAGGCTTTCTACAAACACTTCTATTCAATATCCATTGTTTCGTGTTCTGTCTTGTGTTGATGAAATTAATACCCTATTAATACCACCTCTTGTTCTGTCGTGTGTTGATGAAATTAATACCCTATTAATGCCACATCTTGTTCTGTCTTGTGTTAATGCCACATCACCCCTTCCACCTCGCTCAAATGTAGATATAAAATCGGAGATGCGTAAGTTCTATTCAGTTGTGTATTTGTGAACTAAAGTCTTTGAAAATGTAATAAGTTTTACGAAACGCGCTCGTGTCGCGTCAGACTAGAAATAAAAATGAATTTTGGAGAATTGATTTTTGATTTACCTCCAACAGTGAAAAGAAATGTACGAAAGATTGAGAAAATTCGTGTTAGAATTATTAATCTTACTTTTTCGGTCATATTTAATAATATATATATATATATATATATATATATATATATATATATATATATATATATATATATATATATATATGTCGTACCTAGTAGCCAGAACGGAAATAAAAGAAACCAATAGGAAACAATTTATTGAAAATAAAGAAAATCACTCGGCCTATTAGGCAAATCGGGCCTTGCATAGTAGGCCGAGAAGTGCATTCTGGCTACTAGGTACGACATATGTATATATATATATATATGTCGTACCTAGTAGCCAGAACGCACTTCTCAGCCTACTATGCAAGGCCCGATTTCCCTAATAAGCCAAGTTTTCCTGAATTAATATATTTTCTCTAATTTTTTTCTAATGAAATGATAAAGCTTCCCATTTCATTATGTATGAGGTCAATTTTTTTTATTGGAGTTAAAATTAACGTAGAAATATGACCGAACCTAACCAACCCTACCTAACCTAACCTAACCTATCTTTAAAGGTTAGGTTAGGTTAGGTGGCCGAAAAAGTTAGGTTAGGTTAGGTTAGGTAGGTTAGGTAGCCGAAAAACAATTAATTCATGAAAACTTGGCTTATTAGGCAAATCGGGCCTTGCATAGTAGGCTGAGAAGTACGTTCTGGCTACTAGGTACGACATATATATATATATATATATATATATATATATATATATATATATATATATATATATATATATATATATATATATATATATATATATATATAATTATTCATTTGCACCATCTGACCCTCGACCACCGGAACGGAGGTCGAGGGCCTGAGGGACTGAAGAAAGACTGAAGGTCTACCGACCAGGCTGCGAACACCCACAATAAGAGAGGGTCACAGAGACACAACCCTGATATCCAACTGGGACTTTTAATTCTCCGGGTTGCCCCTTTAGCCTGTAGGTATGAGGGAACCTATGCGCTAGTCATATATATTACAAACAACAAATAAAGATTCATTGTTGCTTGCAGTTTATACGCAAACCACAATCGCTGTTTCCTCTCCTCCTTGCAGGAAACAGGGATTAAGGAGTAAAGCAAGGGAAGGTGAGAGAAAAAGGAGAATAAACAGGAATTTAAGAATTATAAGAAAACAGGATTAATTAACTTCCAAACATATGATACACAAAATGCCTCACAAAAACATTATTCTGGTTAATGAAGAAAATAATTAACGTTATCCTTATGAAGCAGAAGTAATTAATTAATTATGAAAAGAAGGCACCAAACCGGGAAGGCTATGTAGCACCATCATATGTGCGGGATAATCAGAGGGCGCTAAATATCACCAAGGAGGCCAATACGAGAACAGAAATGCATAAGGCGAACGATATGAAACGTATCCGAGTCACCAAGAATTCTATCGAGGGACAAGCGACTGCGGGGGATTGTCGGAAAACAAGACACACGCTCGTCCCGTAAGTCAGGACATTCAACAATGATATGCACCACTGTAAGAGGGAAAATGCAGTTTGGACAATAAGGAGCAAGGCGGCGATCCATCAAGTGACCATGAGTTAAGCTAATATGGCCAATACACAACCATGCCAGAGCTGTTTCCCATCGCCGGTTATGGTGGTAGGAGGACGGCCACGAGGACACACAACTCTAAAGAGGACGCAGTGTGTTACCAGTAACAGAAGACCAACAAACCTGCCAACGAGTAAGGATGGAGGAATGGATAACCAGGTAAAAGTTGGAATAAGGAATACCTTTAAGAGAGATGGGACAAGAGCGGACAGCTTCCCTGGCGGTTGCATCAGCACGCTCATTTAAGGAGACACCAATATGGCCGGGAACCCAACAAAACTCAACCGACTTAAATTTACTGTGAATAAGAAACTGCCAATGCTGGATCTTGACAACCACTGGATGAACCAGATTAAAAGACCTGAGAGCCATGAGGGCACTACGAGAGTCAACAACTACTACAAAGGAAGATTGACAACGAGAAAGCAGGAGACGAAGAGCATAGAGAATAGCATAAAGTTCTGCTGTGAAGATGCTAGTCTCCGGAGGTAGACGACACATAAAAGTACAATCAGGAAAAACAACAGAGTAGCCTATACCATCCGCAGACTTAGACCCATCAGTGAAGACGGAAACGGAGCGGGAGTGAGAAGAAAAGTGCTCAAGGAAAAGCCGTTTTAGAACCGTAAGAGGGGTAAAAGCTTTAGTGATGCGGGTTAAGGATGTACAAAACTGCGGAAGAGGGACTCTCCACGGGGGCAAAGAAGGAACAACACGAGGAGAAATATTAGAAATACGAACTGAAAGAGAAGCCTGTAAGCGAGATAACCGGACAGAAAGAGGGAGGTGGTGAAGAGGAATAGGAACGGCAGGAGGGGCAAGAGGTAAAGCACGACAGAGCCGAGAGGAAGGATGTTGCAAGGACCGCGCAAGATAGCGAAGACAGTGGCAATCACGGCGGTCCTAGAGAGATATGAAGCCACTGTCAACATACGCGCTGAGGACGGGAGTCGAACGAAACGCACCAGAACTGAGGCGCAACACAGTATGGTGCAAAGCATCAAGGCGGCGAACAGAATAAGGAGAAGCAGACGAGTAACAGGGCAACTATAATCGAGCTTAGACAGGACGAGAGAAGAATGTAAAGTGAGGAGAGTGAGCCAATCCGCTCTGACGTTATCGCTTCATGCAGGTCGACGTTCATTCCCCGACCGTCCAAGTTGTTGGGTACCATTCCTTCCTCCATCCCATCCCAAATCCTTATCCTGACCACTTTACCAGTGATATATAGTCGTGATGGCTTGGCGCTTTCCCCCTGATAGGTCCCTTCCCTTCCCCCAATAAATATGGGACAATACCCGAAGGAGGGTAAGGGCCTTAGAGCATTCAACACGGAGGTAAGAGATATGGGGAGACCAGGACAAACGAGTGTCAAAAATCAACCCCAAAAGATTAATGGAATCCATGTACACAAGGGGGTGACCATAAAGCGACAAAGAAGGACAAAGAACGACACGCTTCCGAGTAAAAGTATAGCACAAGTCTTAGACGTTGAGAACCTGAAGCCATGATCGGTGGCCTTAGACGACACGGCATCAATCGCAAGTTGATGCCGGGATTGAAGGAGAGGCGAATCATCACCCTGACAGCAAAGGGTAAGATCGTCGACATAGAGAGCGGAGAAGACGCCAGAAGGAAGAGAGGAAAGAAGACCATTCAGGGCAACCAGAAAAAGAGTAGTGCTCAGAACACTACCCTGGGGCACACCTTCGTATTGCTGAAAAGAGGCAGAGAGAGCAGTACCAAGCCTCACCCAAAAGGAACGACGAGAGAGGAAGCTGCGGAGAAAGAGAGGGAGATGACCACGAAGGCCAAAAGAATGAAGTTGAGATAGGATATGATAACGCCAAGTGGTGTTGTAAGCCTTTTCTAGGTCAAAAAGGACGGCAACAACGGAGGTCTTCGCAGCAAAAGCAGTACGAATATAGACCTCCAAGTTCACCAGGACATCCGTTGTGCTTCGGCAACTGCGGAAACCAAATTGAGAAGGGGAGAGGTGGTGATGGTGCTCTAAGAACCTCATCAGACAAACGTTAATCGTATGTTCAAAGAGTTTGCAGACACAACTTGTGAGGGCAATAGGGCGAAAGTCCTTAGGGGATGTTCCCAGAGGAGCACAAGGCTACAAAATGACAGAAGACTGTCTTAAGGAGCATCACACTCCGGCAGCCACCTACCATGCCCCCTCACGGCAACAACGAGTTGGACCGGGAGGGGGCTATGAAGCAGACGTAACAACTTTTTGGGAAAGATGGAACTGCATAGAAAACGGAACTTGTCTCTTTTGTTTCGGGAAGGGCGGTGCGTGGGGTGGGGGAAAGACGTTTAAAGAAAGGGGGATTAGAGAAGGGGTGGACAGAGAGCTACACTCAGCCTGGATGAACATGGGTAAATAGATGAAGGGAAAGTAGTGATGGGTGATGGGGATGAAGACGTTTAAAGAAAAGGGGATTAGGGAGGGATGGACAGAGACCTACACACAGCCTGGATGAACATGGGTAAACAGATGAAGGTAAAGTGGTGATGGGGGGAGGGCTGGGTGAAGTGATGGGTTTTGTATTTACACCGTATATATTGAAAATGGTGTCAGGGATGATGGGAAGGTGGTGAAGAGTAAGGAATGTGGTGAAGATCATACTAGGAAGATCAGAAGAGATGGAGTTTTAGAGAAAGAGGAGGAGAGAAGAAGGAGTTCGCAGGAGGGAGATAGTGGGAAGTATGGAGAATGACTGGGGCGCAGCGGATCTCCCCCTCCTAGTAAGTTATTACTTGAATCAACACCGTAATCCCTCGTTACGTCGTTCACTGCCCCGTTCCAGCCACAATCGACCTCCCATATTTAGATATCTCGGTTTTTGGAACTATAATTACGTGACGAAATCTGTTCGAATCGCCACACTGAAAAAGCTTCAGCCAGGGGCTACAGACACAAGTAGTTGCCAACAGAACCTAAACACCTAACTTAACCAATGCCTAAATAGCCACAACTTGCGAGTATAAAATATTCATTTATATTTCAGAAATTAATATTTTGAATGAACAGCATGTTAATAGTGCTGAACCATCCCCTTGTGTGACCCTTTCTCCTGTACCCACGCTTTGTGTGACCCGTTTGTAATGTTTTCCCCCATCTGCGAGCAGTATTTTTAACCTTGTCCATGCCACCGAGTATCAGATAAGTCGTAATCATGTCTCCTCTTGATTTGTGAGCCCTACTTCATAGTCCAACTCCTTTAGTTCACGGACTAGCCTGTCTCAAGTCCGTGTTTGTATGTTTGGGTGTGTTTGTGCGTAAAGGGCTTTCTTTCATGCCGCTCTCTTTGTGTATCTGTCGGTGTATTTGTCTATCAGGATTAGAATACATAATTTCTAAGAACATTTCGCATGTATGCCAAGTTAGGTATATTAATTGAGTGTAATTATCTCTTACGAAGAGCTGCCATGAGACTAGCGGCGTTCATGGCTATTTTGCCGCTCAGTAAATACACAAACAGACACGATTAACATGTTCCGCAAAGAAAATTATCTCTAAAATGCTTGTTGCATGCGAAGGAAAAAATTCTTAAATTATTCCTGAGATAGTCGCCAGATTCTAGATAGTTCTGAGATTAGTGCATTGATTTATTTCTCATTCTCCGTTCATACTTATATTTTAAATTTTGTATTAAGTTAGCTTCGACGGCTTGTACTCCTAACCTTTTCAGACTATTGAGAGTTCTAACAAAGAAAACACTTCTCTCATATTTCTGTAAGTCATTTGTGTCTCTAGTTAACCACCCATTACCATTCTTTCCGGTGTTCATATATTTGGACCGTGATGCTTTCTGCACATTCACAGTTCGCCCTTGTATTTTATATGTTGTTGTCAAGTCTTCCCTACTAGCAGTATGTCTCCCCTCTTCCTGTGAGGTACGCTCCAGTTCCCATAGTGTCTCCTCATAGCTCTAACTCTTCACCTCAGTATCGAGCCTTGTTGACTTTTGTCTGGACCTTTGCTAGCTTTCTTCATCCTTTTTAGGTCGGGGTTGTGCCGCGGATGAATATTAGAGAGTGGGTCTCACCTTTGTTGATTATAAGACGTGGGATGCTCCTTTCTCCAAGTTTCTGGAGAATGTAACGACGTTGGCATATGTGTAATTTGCTGTTGTCGTTATTCTGATAATGTGAGATACGTCATTACCATTGGGGTTCTGTCGACTTACATTTCTTCTTTCCTGACAGAAGAATCTGTTTCCCGGTCATCCTATACAGATGTGCTGATCATTCCACTTAACACTCCGATGAGTGTAGTGGGCCAAGACGTCATCCCCACTACGATCACCTGAGTTGTAATCACCTGATTGATTGATTGATGAAGATGAAGCCACCCAGGAGGTGGCAGAGTTAAAACTGAAAAACTTCCTCCTTAACTCCCTTTCTCTTGTCATTTCAGCATTTGTTCTTCATCCAGCCCTATTTTTATTTATTTCCCTCCATCTCTCATCACCTCTCACCCCGAGCCCTTGCCCCAGCAAGCATATTTAAAAAATCTTCAAACAAATGTTCTCAGCCTGGGGGCAGACACCGGCCTTCAGGTAATTTGTAATCAATGGTGTCGAGCACACACGGTGGTATAATTTTATAGGACAGATGCGAATGTTGTGAAAATGAGCGCGAGATCCCAGCAAATGATGTCCCTCAATGTATTAAGATGAAGAACATTGTCTGGGCGGGTTTAGTAAAGAGATTAAGGGACCCCGGGGTACACCGAGGCAGTATTAGCGCCTACAAGAGAGACAACGGCGGGAGGGAGAGACGAACCTCAGGAACACTGAATGTTTATCAAAAACGGTCGAAGAAAACGGAATTTAAGGTCTCAGAGTACACTAAACTCACAAGTGGAAACTCTTAAGCAGCAGAGACCACTGCTTAAAAATATTGCAGGAAAGACAAAAAAAATGACAATTGGTTGAGTTTACACAAAATGTCATTGTCAACGAAATAATTGAACAATTAAAGATTGTTGTGCAAGAGATGTTGTGAGGCAGGAGCCCAGCATGAGGACCACCAGGGTGTGATGGTGTGTGGTGAGGCAGCAGCCTAGCATGAGGACCACCAGAGTGTGATGGTGTGTGGTGAGGCAGCAGCCCAGCATGAGGACCACCAGAGTGTGATGGTGTGTGGTGAGGCAGGAGCCCAGCATGAGGACTACCAGAGTGTGATGGTGTGTGGTGAGTCAAGAACCTAGCATGAGCACCACCAGGGTGTGATGGTGTGTGGTGAGGCAAGAGCCTAGCATGAGGACCACCAGAGTGTGATGGTGTGTGGTGAGGCAAGAGCCTAGCATGAGGACCACCAGGGTGTGATGGTGTGTGGTGAGGCAAGAGCCCAGCATGAGGACCACCAGGGTGTGATGGTGTGTGGTGAGGCAGCAGCCCAGCATGAGGACCACCAGGGTGTCATGGTGTGTGGTGAGGCAGGAGCCCAGCATGAGGACCACCAGGGTGTGATGGTGTGTGGTGAGGCAGCAGCCCAGCATGAGGACCACCAGGGTGTGATGGTGTGTGGTGAGGCAGCAGCCCAGCATGAGGACCACCAGGGTGTGATGGTGTGTGGTGAGGCAAGAGCCTAGCATGAGGACCAGCAGGGTGTGATGGTGTGTGGTGAGGCAGGAGCCCAGCATGAGGACCACCAGAGTGTGATGGTGTGTGGTGAGGCAAGAGCCTTGCATGAGGACCACCAGGGTGTGATGGTGTGTGGTGAGGCAAGAGCCCAGCATGAGGACCACCAGAGTGTGATGGTGTGTGGTGAGGCAGCAGCCCAGCATGAGGACCACCAGGGTGTGATGGTGTGTGGTGAGGCAGGAGCCTAGCATGAGGACCACCAGGGTGTGATGGTGTGTGGTGAGGCAGCAGCCCAGCATGAGGACCACCAGAGTGTGATGGTGTGTGGTGAGGCAAGAGCCTAGCATGAGGACCACCAGGGTGTGATGGTGTGTGGTGAGGCAAGAGCCTAGCATGAGGACCACCAGGGTGTGATGGTGTGTGGTGAGGCAGGAGCCCAGCATGAGGACCACCAGAGTGTGATGGTGTGTGGTGAGGCAGCAGCCCAGCATGAGGACCACCAGAGTGTGATGGTGTGTGGTGAGGCAAGAGCCTAGCATGAGGACCACCAGGGTGTGATGGTGTGTGGTGAGGCAAGAGCCTATCATGAGGACCACCAGGGTGTGATGGTGTGTGGTGAGGCAGCAGCCCAGCATGAGGACCACCAGGGTGTGATGGTGTGTGGTGAGGCAAGAGCCTAGCATGAGGACCACCAGGGTGTGATGGTGTGTGGTGAGGCAGGAGCCCAGCATGAGGACCACCAGAGTGTGATGGTGTGTGGTGAGGCAAGAGCCTAGCATGAGGACCACCAGGGTGTGATGGTGTGTGGTGAGGCAGGAGCCCAGCATGAGGACCACCAGAGTGTGATGGTGTGTGGTGAGGCAAGAGCCTAGCATGAGGACCACCAGGGTCTGATGGTGTGTGGTGAGGCAGCAGCCCAGCATGAGGACCACCAGAGTGTGATGGTGTGTGGTGAGGCAGCAGCCCAGCATGAGGACCACCAGAGTGTGATGGTGTGTGGTGAGGCTAGA
>NC_091178.1:38753541-38886041 GCF_040958095.1 Procambarus clarkii | reverse complement strand
ATCCTGTTGTCCTCTGTCCTTTGTCTTCTGTACTTCCTCCACTCCCGACTGCTGGCCATTTTTGCTTCTTGACACTGTCTATTAAACCATGGGTTATTATATTTCTTCTTATTTTTCCCCTTTACTGTTGGTATAAATCTCTCTTCGGCCTCCTGGCATTTCTGTATGACTAGGTCCATCATATCTTGGACTGTTTTTCCTCTAATTTCTTCCTCCCACTGCCCTACACCCAGATAGTCCCTTATCCTTTTATAGTCCCTTTTCCTGTAGTCAACTCTCCTTTCCCAGATCTGTTGTCCCATGGTCATAAGTTTAAATTCCATCATGTAGTCAAAGACTAGGACACAATGGTCACTGGTCCCTAGAGGTATTTCATGCTCTAAATTCTTGATATCTTCTACGTTCTGGGTGAAAATCAGGTCTAATAGGCTCGGCGCATCTCCTCTTTCCCTTGTGTCTTCCTTCACATGTTGTGTTAGGAAATTCCTGTCTATAACATCTACTAATTTTGCTCCCCACGTTTCGTCCCCTCCATGGGGATTCCTTGATTCCCAATTTATCTCTCCATGATTTAGGTCCCCCATGATCAGCAGCTTCGCTCTCATTCTGTGGGCTAGTGTTGCTGCCTTCTGCAGTTCATCTATACATGCCTTGTTGTTGTCATCATACTCCTGCCTGGGTCTTCTACTGTTTGGTGGGGGATTGTAGATTACCAAGATCACAATCTTCCTCCCATCTACTGTCAGAGTTCCATGTATGAAGCTTGTGCACTCATTGGTAACCCGATTTCCCAGGTCTTCAAACTTCCATTTCTGCTTTATTAGGAGTGCCATTCCCCCTCCCTGTCTCTGTGTCCTCTTTTTGTATCACCTGGTACCCTTCAGGAAAGATTGCATCTGAGATCATGTCATTAATTTTAGTTTCCACAGTTGCAACTATGTCAGGATCTGCCTCACTCGTTCTTTTATCTCTTCTGCTTTATTAGATACCCCATCAGCATTGGTGTACCAAACTTTGAGATTCTGCATGGAAACTCTTGTACCAAAGTTCTCCCTTTCTCTGGGGGTCTAGGGGGATCTGGGGGGTCTCTGGGGGGTGACTGGGGGCAGGGGGGACCTGGGTGATCTGGGGGGGTTGTCTGGGGGATGACTGGGGGCGGGGAGGATCCAGGGGGTGTCCGGGGGGATCCGGGGGGTGTCTGGGGGGGGTCGGGGGGTGTATGGGGGTGAAAGAGGTCAGGGGGGGTGTTTGGGGGGCTAATGGAGGCTGGGCTTCTAGGAAGGTAGGTAGGAGGGTCTGGGGTAGGGTCTGGGTAGGTAGGTCTGGAGTAGGAAGGGCATACTGGGTCTGAAGATTAGGGAGGGTCTGATAGGCATAGAGGGGTTGGGAGATAGCGTAAGGTTGGGAGTCAGATAGAGGTTGGGAGTCAGATAGAGGTTGAGAGGTTGGGAGGGGGAAAGATAGAGGGGGTGGGGGGAACCTCCCACCCCCCTCACAAGGGTGGGGGGGGTCACATGGAAGGAGAGGGGATGAGGAGGGGTGAGGGCTGGGTAGGTTTTGGGGGTTGAGAGGATGAGGGCTGGGTGGGTTTTTGGGGTTGAGGGGATGAGGGCTGGACGGGTTTTGGGGGTTGAGGTGATGAGGGGGTCCTTGGAATGTGGGATGAATTTGACTGCAGTGAGGTCAGAGGGGTCAAGGGAGGTGTTGGAGAGATAAGCAGGGGCAGGGAGGGCTGATTTGGGGAGGGAGTGACCTGAGAAGCAGGTGTGAGCTGGTTAGCGTGGGGTGGATTAGCACTGGGGTGTGTAGCTACGCTCAAATGGGAAAATTTTTATTGTTATTTGCTTGCTCTGTCGGCTATCTGCTCCTCCTTCATCATGAATTTATCAGTATATACGTTGTAGTAATTTTCGCTACCTCTGAGTAAGTGTTTGTGATGCAGTATGTAATCCACTGCCTCTTCATTAGTGAACTGTACCAGGACAGGTCGTTTCCTGTTACAGTTGTATGGCCCAATGCGTCGGTGGACTTGCACCTCATTCCCTGCCATCTGGGCTCTCATGTCTCTCAAGATCCCCTGTAGCTCCAAATCCTCAATCTCCATCCTTTCCTGCCTCGATGGTACCCTGGCTACAAGCAATCCATGGATTATGATTGTCCTCTTTCTTAGTTCAGGGTCATGCTGGTGGCCCCCTCCCTGGCTGACCCCCACCCCTCCCCACTCCTGCTACTCCACCTACTACTACCACCACCTACCTGTGTGTGTGTGTGTGTGGGTTTATTCAACCATAAATTCTCACAGGACGAGCATTAGCTCCTGGATCCAGACTTTTATCCTTTAGTAACAAGTTGAATTTTGTTTCGACGCTCCAGTTTCCTCTCATACTCTCGATACAGTGAATACTGTCACGTTAATAATTTCACCTCGTAGCTCTCTTCAACTGCTTTACATAATACAATATTAACATGAATAACAAAATACATATATTTTCGATAAGAACGTAAATAATATAGATCCTAGGAACAGTGTGTGCCAAGATTATTAACAATGACTAAACAAACAGTTGAATAACAGAGTATGAAGTGCGTTAAACTATCATTCTGTAACAGCTTCAACGGATAATTAGAGTCTCTTGGGCACTCTCAATCAAGTGTGTATCAGACGTGTGATTCAGACGTGCATGAGAAAACCTTCAGAGGGAAAGAGTCCGAAAATGTTCTTCAGAATTACTGAACTGTCGTTAATTTTGAACACGGTTTGCTTTTGAACGGGAATCCTCTCAACCACTGGAGAGAGGCCAGCACAATAATTTACTGAAACATAGATATATTTTATTTCTGAAAATAATTCAGGACTAATACAAAATCTCAGTGTACATATGCCAAGAAGGGTGTTACACTTCTCAGTGCATATATCCATGATTTTTTAAAGTAAATTTTAAGTACAATTCACCTCAAAAACTTTGATTTCGTGTGCGCCTAAAGGCACATGACCACGGTCAATTAAATTACATTTTCTACTTTATTTTACACCTCATACCCATCCCGCGAATAATGGTGGAAAAGGTTACTGAGGCCCATATTCAGTTCAGGAACTGAACCCCAATAGTTCGTTTAGCTAAAGCCTCTTGTTGAATCACAAGTGATTCAACAATCACTTGTAATTCTCTTGTTGAATCACAAGTGAACACAATCACAACTTGAATCCCAAGTTGAACTCTCTCTTGTTGAATCACAATTGATTCAACAAGAGGCTCACAATAGTCACTATATAAGGCACTCTATATCTAGGGTGAGTCACTCAGTTAGGAGTCTTGCTCCACACCCACCCAACTGGGCGGCAGCTTTACAGTCATGCGCTCCACACCCACCCAACTGGGCGGCAGCTTTACAGTCATGCGCTCCACACCCACCCAACTGGGCGGCAGCTTTACAGTCATGTGCTCCACACCCACCCAACTGGGCGGCAGCTTTACAGGCATATGCTCCACACCCACCCAACTGGGCGGCAGCTTTACAGGCATGTGCAAGCTGCACGTATAGTAAGCACATTTTGGATACTTCGCTAAGATTACGGGCAGCACATCATTATGAAAGAAGTACTTACATATTTTTTGGACACCATTGATGGTATTTTCTTTGATTTTCGCGGTTTTTTCACATTCCATTATATAATGACGCAAATTATGCGAAAGTTCTGCTGACAGAGTTTACATTTAGTCAAATCTACATCATCTGATGTTACAAACTCCGAGAGGTACTTCTTGCCGAGCCTAAACCTAGCAGTGATAACATCTAGAATTCTTCTAACCTTATTGGATGACCATGATGCATTTTGCATAATTTGGTAAGTAAATAAATTTTAATGTATAATATTTAATTTATACATTAAATTATACATGCATTTAATTTTGCAACGACTATTTTCCCGCGTATATAATTATTGGCACTGTTGATAACTTTTCAAATTTGTTACTCACACGTTTGTAGGGATTAAAAAGCCCTGAGGTTGACAGCACTGTTTGATACCTATAGCATGAAGACTAATCACATTACTTCTATGTGGACAAATATATATGAATATTTTACTTATGTTAAACCTAGACTCCCAGCAGATTATATGGGTGTGGCGGAGGCAGTAAAGGCGTAACTTAGAGCTCCTCGGACGTAACTTAGAGCCCCCAGGCGTAACTTAGATCTTCCCGGCCGTAACTTAGACCTCTCCTGGGGTAAGTTGGAGCTCCCAAAGGATAACTTAGAGCTCCACGTGGGTAACTTAGAGCTCCATAGGGGGTAACTTAGAGCTCCCCGGGGGTGACGTAGAGCTCCCTGGGCGTAACTTAGAGTTCCCCGGGCGTTACTTTGAGCTCCCTGGGGGTAACTTAGAGCTCCCAGGGGGGTAACATAGAGCGCCCCATGGGTAACTTAGAGCGCCCCATGGGTAACTTAGAGTTCCCAAAGGGGGGTAACTTAGAGCTTCCCCTGGCATAATTTAGAGCTCCCCGGGCGTAACTTAGAGCTTCTCAAGGGTAACTTGGAGTTCCCGGGTGTATCTTAGAGCTCCCCAGGTATAACCTAGAGTTCCCGGGGTAACTTCGAGCTCCCAGGGGTAACTTAGAGCTCCTCAGGCGTAACTTAGAGCTCCCCGGGCGTAACTTAGAGCTCCCAAGGGGTAACTTAGAGCTCCCTTGGCGTAACTTAGAGCTCCGCGCCTGTAACTTAGAGCTCTGCAGGGGTAACTTAGAGCTTCCCAGGGGTAAATTAGAGCTCTCCGGGGATAACAGAGCTCCCCGGGGAGTAACTTAGAGCTCTCCGGGCATGACTTAGATCTCCCTGGGCATAATTTAGAGCTCCCGTGGGTAACATAGATCTCCCCAGCTGTAACTTAAGAGCTTCCCAGGGGTAACTTAGAACTCTCCGTGGGTAACTTAGAACTCCCCGGGCGTAACTTAGAGCTCCCCGGGCGTAACTTAGATCTCTCCGGGGGTAACTTAGAGCTCCCCGGGAGGGGGGGGGGGGGTAACATAGAGCGCTCCGTGGGTAACTTAGAGCTCCCTGGGCGGAACTTAGAGCTCCCCAAGCGTAACTTAGAGCTCCCCGGGCATAACATAGAGCTCCCTGGGGGTAACGTGGAGTTCCCGTGGGTAACTTAGATCTTCCCAGCTGTAACTTAGAGCTACCAGGGGGGGGTAACTCAGAGCTCACCGGGTATAACTTAGAGCTCCCCGGGGGAAATGTACAGCTCCCCAGGGGTAACTTACAGCTCCCCAGGCATAACTTAGAGCTTCTGGGGGGGAGTAACTTATACCTCCTTGGGGGTAACTTAGAGCTACCCGGGTGTAACTTAGAGCTTCCCGTGGATATCTTAGATCATCCCAGCTGTAACTTAGAGCTCTCCGGGCGGAACTTAGAGCTCCCCGTGGGTAACTTAGATCTTCCGGGCCATAACTAAGAGCTCCCAGGGGTTAAATTAGAGCTCCCCGTGGGGTAACTTAGAGCTGCCTGTAGGTAACTTAGAGCTCCCCAGTAGTAACTTTGAGCTCCCCGTGGGGTAACTTAGAGCTCCCCGGGCGTAAATTTAGAGCTCCCTGGGCGTAACTTAGAGCTCCGAGGGGGAAGGGGGAACTTAGAGCTCCCGGGGGTAACTTAGAGCTCCCGGTGGTAAGTTGGAGCTCCCCGGGCGTAACTTAGAGCTCCCCGGGGGTAACGTAGAGCACCCGTGGGTAACTTAGATACCCAGCAAACAATTTTAGGTTGCCACAACATATCTGGAAAGAATTTGAAAGTATTGGAAACGTTTGTTTTATCATATCAGATACGATATTGTGTGTGGACTTAAATAGGTTTCCAAAACTTATAACCAAGACATATGTATCTAACACTAATTTGAGATGTTGTGGCAACTTACACTCCTAACATGAGTCATTCATAATCCATTCATACACCAATATGAATCTCTTGTGAAAGGTTTGAGCCTTATCTGAACCCTTTTCACATCTTTGTGTTTAAAGTTAAATTTCTTGAAAATAAAAAATATTTATTTTTAAATATATTTAAATATTTTAAATATTTTAAATAATAATTTTTTTATATTATATTAGTGTTTTCAATTTAAATATTAAAACCAATTTAAGGGTAAAAAAATCAAATAATTTATATTTCTTTTATTATTTACTAACAAATCAGCAAAAATACAAAAACATATGACCTATATAATTATATATAAAATATATATATAAATAATTTATATAATATATATATATATATATATATATATATATATATATATATATATATATATATATATATATATATATATATTAGTGTAATACATAAGAATGTAGTGTAATAGTATATATATTATATATATATATTTATATATAAATAATATATTTATATATAAATAATATATTTATATATAAATAATATATTTATATATAAATAATATATTTATATATAAATAATATATTTATATATAAATAATATATATATATATAAATAATATATATATATAAATAATATATATATATATAAATAATATATATATATAAATAATATATATATGATAACCATCTTTGTAACCTATATGTAACTCCCTCTTTGTAACAAAGTTCAAATAAAGCAAATATATGTGTACATACAAAAGAATGGGGGTGGTAGAAGATAATATTAGTGTTTAGTGAGTGACCACAAGGTCTCCTCTGAATACTTTTTATTTTCTTCTCCTATGCTATGGGTCCCCACATTGGCACCAGAGGTCTTCCTCACAAACTTTTTATATAATATATATATATATATAAATATTATATATATAAAGGTAAAACTAGCTAGTTATACGTAGATATATGATAACTAACCAACCCTACCAAACCTAACCTAATATATATATATAAATATATATATATATAAATATATATATATATAAATATATATATATATATAAATATATATATATATAAATATATATATATATAAATATATATATATATATATAAATATATATATATATAAATATATATATATATAAATATATATATATAAATATATATATATATATATATAAATATATATATATATATATATAAATATATATATATATATATATATATAAATATATATATATATATATATAAATATATATATATATATAAATATATATATATATATATATAAATATATATATATATATAAATATATATATATATATATATATATATATATATATATATATATATATAAATATATATATATATACATATATATAAATATATATATATATATATATATATATATATAAATATATATATATATATATATTAATATATATATATATATATATATAAATATATATATATATATATATAAATATATATATATATATATATATAAATATATATATATATATATATATATATAAATATATATATATATATATATAAATATATATATATATATATAAATATATATATATATATATAAATATATATATATATAAATATATATATATATATAAATATATATATATATATAAATATATATATATATATAAATATATATATATATAAATATATATAAATATATATATATATAAATATATATATATATAAATATATATATATATAAATATATATATATATATATATAAATATATATATAAATATATATATTAAATATGACCGAAAAAGTAAGATTAATAATTCTAACACGAATTTTCTCAATCTTTCGTACATTATGCTTCACTGTTGGAGGTAAATCAAAAATCACTTCTCCAAAATTCATTTTTATTTCTAGTCTGACGCGACACGGGCGCGTTTCGTAAAACTTATTACATTTTCAAAGACTTCACAAATACACAACTGATTAGAACTTGCGTTTCCCTGATTTTATATCTACATTTGAGTGAGGTGGGAAGGGTGATGTGGCATTACATTTGAGTAAGGTGGGAAGGATGATGTGGCATTAGAGGATATTAATAGGGTATTAAAAGTATCAACACAAGACAGAACACGAAACAATGGATATTGAATAGAAGTGTTTGTAGAAAGCCTATTGGTCCATATTTCTTGATGCTTCTATATTGGAGCGGAGTCTTGAGGTGGGTAGAATATAGTTGTGCAATAATTGGCTGTTGATTGCTGGTGTTGACTTCTTGATGTGTAGTGCCTAGCAAACGTCGAGCCGCCTGCTATCGCTGTATCTATCGATGATTTCTGTGTTGTTTACTAGGATTTCTCTGGCGATGGTTTGGTTATGGGAAGAGATTATATGTTCCTTAATGGAGCCCTGTTGTTTATGCATCGTTAAACGCCTAGAAAGAGATGTTGTTGTCTTGCCTATATACTGGGTTTTTTGGAGCTTACAGTCCCCAAGTGGGCATTTGAAGGCATAGACAACGTTAGTCTCTTTTAAAGCGTTCTGTTTCGTGTCTGGAGAGTTTCTCATGAGTAGGCTGGCCGTTTTTCTGGTTTTATAGTAAATCGTCAGTTGTATCCTCTGATTTTTGTCTGTAGGGATAACGTTTCTATTAACAATATCTTTCAGGACCCTTTCCTCTGTTTTATGAGCTGTGGAAAAGAAGTTCCTGTAAAATAGTCTAATAGGGGGTATAGGTGTTGTGTTAGTTGTCTCTTCGGAGGTTGCATGGCTTTTCACTTTCCTTCTTATGATGTCTTCGATGAAACCATTGGAGAAGCCGTTATTGACTAGAACCTGCCTTACCCTACAGAGTTCTTCACAAGTGAAGAACTCTGTAGGGTAAGGCAGGTTCTAGTCAATAACGGCTTCTCCAATGGTTTCATCGAAGACATCATAAGAAGGAAAGTGAAAAGCCATGCAACCTCCGAAGAGACAACTAACACAACACCTATACCCCCTATTAGACTATTTTACAGGAACTTCTTTTCCACAGCTCATAAAACAGAGGAAAGGGTCCTGAAAGATATTGTTAATAGAAACGTTATCCCTACAGACAAAAATCAGAGGATACAACTGACGATTTACTATAAAACCAGAAAAACGGCCAGCCTACTCATGAGAAACTCTCCAGACACGAAACAGAACGCTTTAAAAGAGACTAACGTCGTCTATGCCTTCAAATGCCCACTTGGGGACTGTAAGCTCCAAAAAAACCAGTATATAGGCAAGACAACAACATCTCTTTCTAGGCGTTTAACGATGCATAAACAACAGGGCTCCATTAAGGAACATATAATCTCTTCCCATAACCAAACCATCGCCAGAGAAATCCTAGTAAACAACACAGAAATCATCGATAGATACAGCGATAGCAGGCGGCTCGACGTTTGCGAGGCACTACACATCAAGAAGTCAACACCAGCAATCAACAGCCAATTATTGCACAACTATATTCTACCCACCTCAAGACTCCGCTCCAATATAGAAGCATCAAGAAATATGGACCAATAGGCTTTCTACAAACACTTCTATTCAATATCCATTGTTTCGTGTTCTGTCTTGTGTTGATACTTTTAATACCCTATTAATATCCTCTAATGCCACATCATCCTTCCCACCTTACTCAAATGTAATGCCACATCACCCTTCCCACCTCACTCAAATGTAGATATAAAATCAGGGAAACGCAAGTTCTAATCAGTTGTGTATTTGTGAAGTCTTTGAAAATGTAATAAGTTTTACGAAACGCGCCCGTGTCGCGTCAGACTAGAAATAAAAATGAATTTTGGAGAAGTGATTTTTGATTTACCTCCAACAGTGAAGCATAATGTACGAAAGATTGAGAAAATTCGTGTTAGAATTATTAATCTTACTTTTTCGGTCATATATAATAAAATATGTCTTCAGGAAAGACTGCTACCAAAATATACTAAATATATATATATATATATATAAATATATATATAAATATATATATATAAATATATATATAAATATATATATATATATATATAAATATATATATAAATATATATATATATAAATATATATATAAATATATATATATATATAAATATATATATAAATATATATAAATATATATATAAATATATATATATATATATATATATAAATATATATATGTCGTACCTAATAGCCAGAACGCACTTCTCAGCCTACTATTCAAGGCCCGATTTGCCTAATAAGCCAAGTTTTCATGAATTTATGTTTTTTCGTCTACCTAACCTACCTAACCTAACCTAACCTAGCTTTTTTTGGCTACCTAACCTAACCTTACCTATAAATATAGGTTAGGTTAGGTTAGGTAGAGTTGGTTAGGTTTAGTCATATATCTACGTTAATTTTAACTCCAATAAAAAAAATTGACCTCATACATAGAGAAAAGGGTTGCTTTATCATTTCATAAGAAAAAAATTATAGTAAATATATTAATTCAGGAAAACTTGGCTTATTAGGCAAATCGGGCCTTGAATAGTAGGCTGAGAAGTGAGTTCTGGCTACTAGGTACGACATATATAAATATATATAAATATATATATAAATATATATATATATATAGGTTATATATATATATATATATATATATATATATATATATATATATATATATATATATATATATATATATATATATATATATATATATTATTAATGATATATATACATATATACACACAGAAACAAAGATTCTTCTATATAGACATTAGAGAAGATTCAGCGGTATGCCATGCACCAGGCTCTCCGCTGTTTTCATTATTCGTCATATCCGACTCTGCTATGTGATGCACATGTATTCTTGCTTCACCACCCTGTAATGAAATATTGTTTGTTACTAATTGTTTTCAATAATACATTATTTTATTATATAATATTTAATTTATTAATTAAAAACCCTTTCCATATTATAGAAAAAAACTAAAACAAGAATCTATATAAAACTATAGAATAGAATAGACTAATAGAATAGAATATATATATCATATATATATTTATATAAATAAATATATATATATATAAATATATGTATATATATTTATATATATATATATATTATTATATCCTGTATTATTCCAGCCCATTATTAGAGATAGTAGCCACCTCTTATTTTGGTTTTCTTTCATTATTAGTGCTCAGAAAATTAAATATATCTACATATTTAGTCAAAATTAATTACATTATTTTATCTTATTCATAGCATAAATGTTCACAAAGATTACTAAAAAGAGATTGAATTAGACTACAGCAAATTGGCAAACTTTACCTTGTATCTGTTTCCACCGTGTTTGTTTGGGGCGTTCTTCAACATATCAGCAATACTTGTCTCAACATCTCTTTCAGTTGCATTAGTGTGGGTGTTGATACAGGCTTCTGGAAAGTTATAAGAATTAATTAATATATATAATTATAATTCTTTTTGTCAGGAGACAAGAAGCCACAGAGTAATAACATTGTTGGCTTTTATTTAGGTGTTCCCCTGTTCTCCAGTCTTCCTCCGTCCCCTCGTCCCCTTTGTCCTCCCCAGCATTCTCCATTCCCCTGTCCCCTCGTCCTCCCCACCATTACCCTCTCCTCTGTTCCCTCGTCTTCCCCACCATCCCCCCTGTCGTCCTCCCCACCATTCTAAACTACCTCATCCCATGCATTCCATGATGGTCTGATGCTTCCATCTGAAAATTGGGAACATCAAAAGATCTGACTTTCCCAATTTTCTGATGGGAACATCAAATGATCTGATATTCCCATCACTGAAAAATAAAAAACAGATAAAAAAAATGATATGAAAAAATAGAAAATAAAATATACTCATGAAATGAACAGAATGGTTAACAACGCAGCTCAATTGCAATGCAATGTCACAATAACATTTAAATATACTTTAAGATATAATCTAGAAGAAAATAAGGATATTGAAACGGTTCATGAACTCTATTTCAATAAAGGACACTATGGGGAACTTTGAAAAATAGTTATTGAGTATAATTAGACAGACTTGTTGCTAGGCAGAGGAGTAATGAGATATATGGCAAATTTTGCAAAATATACAATGAAGGTACACAAACATTCATACCCAAACAAAGCAAAATGCTAGGTAAGAACAAAGCATTTGGCCCGTAGGAGAAAGGAGATACCCACAAGACTAGAATACAAGTCATTAACAAGCATGCAAGTATAATACATAATACATGCAGACATATATATAATCCAAAAAAATGTCAAATTTACGTACTTATTATTACATTACAAATATCCAAGGTTTTGAAGACACGTTTCCTCTTGCGCCCAACGAGTGAATACTGAGACCAGACCCCATAGGTCCCTATCTTCCTCATCATTCGTCTCACTGTGTCTCCACAGCTTGCACCGCCCATTTGAGACAGCGTCTGGACCTGTTAAAATAATGCATAAGCTGTAAGGTAATAGAGAATAATATATATCTTTCAATCTCAACATTAGATTTTCTAATTTCCAACTGTATTAAATAAATAGCATTAAAATATTTTCCTTCTTAACTATTACAAAAATCAACGAATTTGAGTAACTTTTGCTTTTGTTTTATTTGTACCTTAAACATAACACTGAACAATCAATTATGTGCCACCCCACCTTCCTTCATCTGCAAAAAAACTAATCAAAAGACATATGTACAAGGCTAAAAAAATTCAGCAACACTTACCATACTCAGGCTAAAAGAATTAAGCAACACTTACCATACTCTTTTTATATTCACTGTTAACTTTTAGCTCATGTGACAGACTTTCCACCTGCTCAACAGTTTCAAGTGGGGATGGAAGAATGTCTTCCAGGATTGGTATATCTCCATGTGTTTTTGACATATGGGTTTCCGTCATTTTGACAATATTCAGGAATTTTGCAAAAATAATGGCATTTACTATTTTTAAAAGATTATTAGCAAATTTACAGAAATGGTGCATTCGGAAGACAAAACCGTGGTAGACATGGTTGGAACAAGTTAGGTGAGAGGGTGGTGGAGGCCAAAACCATAATCATAATCATCTGTATCAAACCTTATTACAGGTAAAACCAGTAGGCAGTCTACTGTATTTTATCAAACCGTTATTAGTATAATAGATCTCGTAATAATTTTGCAAAAATAATGGCATTTACTATTTTTAAAAGATTATTAGCAAATTTACAGAAATGGTGCATTCGGAAGACAAAACCAATTTTTCACTTTTGACAATTGAGCACCTGCTACATCCAGATTCTAGGGAGGAAAGGAAGGACGATCTTACTGGATCCCATAGCCTCTCAGAGGCACAAACCAGGCTTTTACATAACCCCCCCCCCTGCACCCGAGCTTTTTAAAATAGTAAATGCCATTATTTTTGCAAAATTATTACGAGATCTATTATACTAATAACGGTAAATAAATAATAAATAGTAAATAAATCAAAATCAGTTACATTATTTTATCTTATTCATAGCATAAATGTTCTCGAAGATTACTAAAAAGAAATTGAATTAGACTACAGCAAATTGGCAAACTTTACCTTGTATCTGTTTCCACCGAGTTTGTTTGGGGCGTTCTTCAACATATCAGCAATACTTGTCTCAACATCTCTTTCAGTTGCATTAGTGTGGGTGTTGATACAGGCTTCTGGAAATTTATAAGAATTAATTAATATATATAATTATAATTCACTTTGCTATTCCCCATTCCACAGTCCTCTCGTCCTTCCCACTTCCCTGTCCCCACATCATCCCCACTATTCCCACTTCCCTGTCCCATCGTCCTCCTTACCATTTTCCCCTCCCCTGTCCCTCTTCCTCCCCCACCATCTCCCATTCACCTGTCCCTTTGTCCTCCCCAGCATTCCCCTGTCCCCACCATCCCCAACTCCCCAGTCCCCTCGTCCTCCCCACCATTACCCTCTCCTCTGTCCCCTCGTCTTCCCCACCATACCCCCCTCTCGTCCTCCCCACCATTCCAAACTACCTCATCCGATGCATTCTATAATGGTCTGATGCTTCCATCAGAAAATTGGGAACATCAAATGATCTGATATTCCCATCACTGAAAAATAAGAACAGCTAAAAAAATGAAATGAAAAAAATAAAAAAATAAACTATACTCATGAAATGAACAGTATGGTAAACAACACAGCTCAATTTCAATGCAATGTCACACAAAATTATTAAATCGAAATGAAAATAAATTGAAATCTATGAAAATTCAAATTATCAATACAATCGGAAATATTGAAATAATATCGCAACATAATATAGTGTGGGTTGCTCTTACGTGCAACAGACGGTGCTGTTTTTCAAAAAAGGCATGGTTTTACCTGTCACAAGTGTGGCATCTATACTTATACTCACGAAATGAACGGTATGGTAAACAACATAGCTCAATTGCAATGCAATGTCACAATAACATTTAATAACAATAATAACAATAACATTTAAATATACTTTAAGATATAATCTAGAAGAAAATAAGAACATTGAAACGGTTCATGAACTCGATTTCAATAAAGGACACTATGGGGAACTTTGAAAAACAGTTAATGAGTATAATTAGACAGACTTGTTGCTAGGCAGAGGAGTAAATAATGAGATATATGGCAAATTTTGCAAAATATACGGCACACAAACATTCATACCCAAACAAAGCAAAATGCTAGGTAAGAACAAAGCAGTTGGCCCGTAGGGGAAAGGAGATACCCACAAGACTGGAATACAAGTCATTAACAAGCACACAAGTACTACACTACACAACAACCGCACTACTACCAGAACTGGACGAATCACTACCAAAACAACACATTGCACATCACTACCAAAACAACACAACACAACACAAGCATTGGCAAAGAATTATAGACCAGTTGCACTAACATCCCACATAATAAAATTATTTGAGAGTGATCAGGAGTCAGATTACTAGTTTTATAGAGACCAATGACCTCCACAATCCAGGCCAACAAGGATTTAGAGCAGTTTCTATGATCGAGCCACTGAGATCTATAAAGAATTCTGATCAAGAAAGAGATCTAGGGGTGGTTTTAGATAGAAAACTATAACCTGAGGATCATATTAAGAACATTCTGCGAGGGGCCTATGCTACACTTTTTAACTTTAGAATTGCTTTTAAATACATAGGTCAAAAAGTTTTAAAAGTTTTAAAAGTTTTTTAAACCTCTCGTGTATCATGAGTGTGTTAAAGCATCAGATGGTGCATTCAGATGATGAATATTACCTAGTTCCTTCATCTGGGAAGAATGAACACATATTGGTGCATTCGGATGATAAAAACTAACTACTGTAGTTTAATTGATCAACAGACTGTATATCATATGCAGACTGTATGTGGATCTGCGGGCCACTCCAAACAACAGCCTGGTGGACCAAGCTCCACCAGGGCTAAAGCACAAAGTGATATAGATGTGATAGAGAAACTAGGTCAAATGGAGGAGTAGGTCTGTATATTAAACAGCACCTGACGTGCACAGAGCTACTAAACTCAATGTGGTGGTAGAGTGGTGGGGGGGGGGAAACATTGCAGAAAAAAACAAAAATACAATTTGGTCAACAAAACAGCATTGTTTAAAATAGAAGACATGGGTTGTCATTTTGGGGGTAAGGTAGGTTACATTGAGTTAATTAGTTAGTACTTAGTTTTTATCTTAAACTGGTTGGGAGAGGTACAGTGTTGCTGTGCTGGTGAAAGAACACCTAAAGGTAAATTAAATAATGATTGCGAATCCACAAGAAGTTGACATAATATCGCTAGAGATCTGCAATCAGGATGATAAACTTTCCTTAAAGAATTTGACAAACACTTGCTGATAGGACATGAAGTAAATTAAATGTATGTCAAGTTTTGTGAAATATATGATAAAAGCACAACAAAATTTGTACCAAAGGAGAGATGCAGAACTAGGAAAAGGGGTTTGTTCAACAGAAATTGCGAGAGGACCTGAGACCCAAACACACACAAATGGAATCAATATATAGCAAGAGGCCAAACCCCCAAACATACAAGCGATGCAAAGATGCGAGAAACAGCAGCAGCATTAAGGAGAGGGACTTAAGGACCATAAATAAAGTGTGAAAATAAACTCGAGTAAATTTTTTTAACTACTCTCGACAGTGAAGAAAAACAAATATTCAGACGATTTGTGTTAGAATCATTAATCTTACACTTTCGGTCATATTCAACAACACAAATACATACACACACATTCCTGTTGCTGTAGCAAGTGAAGAATTACACACACAGATCACAATAACGTGATGCATCAAATGAACAAATCCACAAGGGCCGTGACGAGGATTCGAACCTGCGTCCGGGAGCATCCCAGACACTGCCTTAATCGACTGAGCTACAACAGGGTAAAAGGGTTGAAACCGAAGTTCTACTGAACTTACTGGATCCCATAGCCTCTCCGAGGCACAAACCAGGCTTTTACACAACCCCCCCCCCCTGCACCCGAGCTATGTCAACAGGCCGTTCTCCCTCTTCGCCCTTCCGAATGCACCATATCAGTAAATTTTTTAATAATCTTTTAAAAATAGTAAATGCCACTATTTTTGCAAAATTATTACGAGATCTATTATTCTATAGAATAATGCATATAAATGCATATATGCATATAAATACAAAACATAAATACAAAACAAGTAAATGTAAATAATTTTACCTTGCACCTAGATCCACCAAGCCTGTATGGCGCGCGTTTCAGTACTTCGGAAATCTAGAACTATCTTGAATCTCTAATCTGCAATGAAACAATACATATTATTGCACTTACCAAAACATGGATGAATGTAGAAAATACAGAACTATTAGCTGAATATCAAATAAATGGATTTAATCTATTTCACACAGATAGATATATTACACCGTGTATATTAGGTAATACCTAACATACACGCCTCCACACACACTACATTTGAAATGTAGTCTCAAAAAGACTACATTTCAACAGCAAAGATTACTCCATAAAAAAATAATTAAATTATTGACCAACATGAGAGAGGGTTAGCCAACATGAGGGTTGTGTTGATTGCCTGAAAATATTTAAATTGTGTAATGTATTGAATGGCATTTTTCAAGTTACAACATTTTTTAAATTACTGAACTAGGTTCTAGGCTTTGCTAGGCTTAATTCAATTATTACAGATAAGCCTAACCTAGCCTAGAACCCAGTGGGTTTTCTTCCTATTGGGGAGTGTTGTACATGCCTCGCCTCCACATACACACTAGCACAGCCAGGCCTCGCCTCCACATACACCAGCACTGCCAGGCCTCGCCTCCACATACACACTAGCACAGCCAGGCCTCGCCTCCACATACACACTAGCACAGCCAGGCCTCGCCTCCACATACACTAGCACTGCCAGGCCTCGCCTCCACATACACCAGCACTGCCAGGCCTCGCCTCCACATACTCACCAGCACAGCCAGGCCTCGCCTCCACATACACCAGCACTGCCAGGCCTCGCCTCGCCTCCACATACACCAGCACTGCCAGGCCTCGCCTCCACATTTAAACCAACCAAGCCCACAAATACGTTAACATGGACCAGCATTACACCGTCTAACATACTCTGTCAGATGTAACAACTAAATTTGTGAATTCAAGACCAAATCTATTGTATAACACAGTGTTAGTACGAGAAAAACATTACTTACATTCGAAGCCGTGTTTTAAAATGGCGGCGGTCTTGTACTGACGCTCCAAACTGTGTGTTCGTTTGCGTATGATGAACGTGTGACAATTTACTACAACAATTATTTAATTATTCTTATTCTTTATTTTAATATTTTTAGGGTACATGAAATTTCAAACTTATTTGCACACAATAATATAATTGCATTGTCATAACCTTTATATATTACGGAAAATACGATGACATGAACGAAGTCAAAGTGAAGTTGAAGTCAAAGTCATTCGCCGAACGTATTAGTCATTTTTTTTCTCCCAAACGATAGGGGTAACAAATCCACAGAGAATATAAGTGTACAGTAAAGTCAATTTTATTCAGGAAAGTACATACATAGTTGATTTACAAACATAATGTTGGATTTATAGATAGAGCTAGTGCATACAATACCTAAAGCCACTATAGTAGGCCTATAGCATTTCAGGCAACCGGGCAGTATATATGGACCCCTTACTCAAATCTCTGAATATGTTAGATATTAAGTCCCTGCACATACTCTCATGTGTATTTTATATATATAAAACGCTGCACTGTAATGTCAATCCTGACCTTAAAAGCTTCCTAGAAGGTTGTAACAGATCCCATGAGCACCACACCAGAAACAAATACCTATTTGATATTCCAAGAGTACGACTTAGTCAAACTAGAAATGCTTTACAAATCAAGAGACCTCGAATGTGGAATGACCTTCCCAATTATGTTAAAAACTGTACCTCTCCCAACCAGTTTAAGATAAATAAAGATAAATTTATAAGTTAAGAAAAATTCCACAAATCAACAACCCTGTTACTGACCCTGTATTTACCCAAGTCTTTCCTAAATCTAAACTTATCCAATTTATACCCATTGTTTCGTGTTCTATCTTGTGTTGACAATTTTAATACCCTATTAATATCCCCTTTGTTATATCTATTCAGGAAATTGTGGTTGATCTCGAACCCATTGATAATGTGACGACTTATACAGAATTTTGTAACTATATCATCAAGATTGTAACCAGCTTAGCTAAATGTAGTGTGGGGTTCAGTCCCTAAGCCCATATATGTGCCTCTCTAACCATTTAGGTTACAGGGCAAAAACATAAAAACAAAGGTAACTGCAGAAGGCCTATTGGCCCATACCAGGCAGCTCCTATCTATAACAGATAAACACTAAGTACTACCTAATTAACTCAATGTAACCTACCAACCTAACCCCCAAAATGTCAATCCATATCTTTTATTTTAAACAATGCTGTTTTGTTGACCAAATTGTATTTTTACTCTTTTTCTGTCATGTTTCTCCCACCCCTGTTTTTTCCCTTTTTTCTTATTTTTTCTCAACATAATTCATACTTTAATTATGCGGATCAGGACATCACCTGATCAAACACATCAAACATCGTTTGACCACCATCAAACACACACATTTCGTGTGTGTTTGACGCTCACTGATATGTACCAGCGTTGTTTTATATATGGTGCTATTCTATCTTACGCTTTGTTGCTCTTTTTTACCTACGGGCTCATAGAACATTCTATTGCGAAAACATTGGCACAAAAATGAATGACGTACATACAATAATAATGTCAGGACAGTGATATAATTATAAACTTTCAAAGCACTGTATCGCCCATGTGTCGTCTTGTCACCAATACTGGGTAACAGTTCCGCCACTTCCCACACTCTTGCGGGTGGGCAGCGACCATTATTCTACGTTTATATTCATATCACCGTGTTGGGAATTTCATTGCGAGTACATTGATACCAAAATTAACGCTGTAGGACAAGTGTGGAAGTGATAACAATCCCAAGAGTAAAAACATTTTGTTGCTCTTGGGCACTCACGGCGAGTCATCTACGTAGGTATTTATTGGGTGCTGGTATTCATATAACTTTTGGTGACCGTTTTTGCTGATTTTCTTCTAGAGAATGTTATTGCGAACACGTTGGTACCAAAATGAAATACATAGCTCGAGAACTAAGGTCAGGAGAGTAAAAAGAGTATACACATTTTTGTTTTGACGCTTAATTAAGGTTATTGTGAGTACTCATCGCCTGCCTAGAAACTGGAACTAGTAATTCCATCTATCATACATATCATACAAGAGGAGCCACACATCTATGGATCATCCAATAAAATCAGCAGACTTCTAGATGTTACTACTGCTCGGCTTAGACTCGGTTACAAGTATCTCTGGGAATTCTCATTATCTGCTGATGTAGACCTGACCAAATGTAAACTGTGTCAACAAAATTATTCGCACACCCTCCGTCACTATGTGATGGAGTGCGAAAAGATACATGAATTTAGAGACAATTCTATAACCAATGTTCCAGCGATGTGTCAATATTTCATTCAAAATGATCTGCTACCAGAAATTTTAGCCAAATATCCCCAGTTTGCTAACTGTAGATAACAACTAAGTGATTGTAACCTATCCACCACTGCCCACTGGATGGGGGACGGTGTGCAGGACAAACATATAAATTTTGATACTAGCTCTCCACATATGTCAGTTGCTTAATTTAGAACCTGTACTTGAGGTCGATCTCGAACCCATTGTTGATGTGATGACTTATATTGAATTTTGTAACTAGCTCATCTAGATTGTAACTTGCTTAGCTAAATGAATTGTGGGGTTCAGTCCCTGAGCCCATTATGTGCCTCTGTAACCCTTTCCACAACCGCCCACAAGATGGGTATGGGGTGCATAATGGGGTGGGGTGTCTTGGCCAAACGTGCCACATCAAAACCACAAGTTGACATTGAATGTGAATTAACAATGAGACAAGTAAGATTTATACTAATACATTTATACTAACTCTGTTGAGCGTTGACCATTTATACACTCTCCCTGGACAGATGTAATAGGACCCATTATCACCACACCAGAAATAAATATCTCTTTGATATCCCCAGGGTCAAACTTAATCTGTGTAAACACTCTATGCAAATTAAGGGACCTAGTCTATGGAACTCACTCCCTAGTGAATTGAAAAACTGTAAAACTTTTGCCTTATTTAAAAGCAAAACCAAAAAGTACCTAACTTCATCTATTTAGTTTCCTACACTGAGCTTTAATTTGCTCTGTACCTAGTGGTACCCAATCTCCTAATTTTTATGTAATATCAAACAACCTTATCATTGTGTTCATTGCTGTCTTCTTTTATGTGCTAGCCATATGCTGTATTGTGACTACCAATTTTTGTCAACTACCATTCAAGCTGTCATTGCAATCAATCTTATATTGTTTCTGCTGTATTGTGCCTACCAATTTGTTGTCAACTACCATTTTAAGCTGTCATTGCAATCAATCATAGCTACCTATGTGCTTTAATATACTGTACCTATAATTTTCTCTCATCTTTTTTTTTTTTTTTCATTCCATGTAATCTGTTATCATTTTTTTGTCTATAAATTTTGCAAGTATTTACCTCCTTAAAATTTTCTTAGATTAAGGACCTGCCCGAAACGCTGCGCGTGCTAGTGGCTTTACAAGACTGTAATTACCATAATTGTATCCTCACATTCCTTATGTACATTCTTGTATATGCATAAATAAATAAATAAATAAATAAATACATCAAATCTGTTGATGTGAGCACTTTAGTTTAGTCTGCCGTTTAAAGAAAAAAAGAGCATATCAATGGTATATCACAGAAAACGAATTTATCATAAACTCATGTATTTGTCTTATCATATTGAACTGCATTCATATTTTTAATATATAACAATATGAATATACAAATTTCTGTAAATCCCCTACCTTGTTGGAATCTGTGGAAATGAATGAGCAAATGTGCTGGCTGAAGGCGCTGAAGGAAACCACATTGGTTTCATTTTGGATACAAATATCCATGGAAATTCAAAATGGAAACTAATTATATAGTTGAACCTGCAGAGACGAGTTTAAGAATCTGTGTTGAGAGTGATGGACACAGCCTTCACAATTATACTTCAGAGAATGTAAACATCTAAGAGTCATTAGAAATATGTGTAGAATAATAAACCCTACATTGTTTGAGTTAGGGAAAACACCATTTGTGATATATAGATACTATAGCTGTTCCTAAAGATTCACCCTTTTTTGCACCAGCAAGATAACATATAAGATTTTAAGAGTTGACGAATGTTAATATTCTTGTTTGATAAACTGTGAACTTGAGACATAGTTAATAAGAACATATTAACACAACAAAATGTTTTCAGAATCCTTAACACCACTTTCCAACAACTTATATAATTTATATAAATTATTTTAGAGAATAATACATAAATTATATATTTAAACATGATATAGTGTTTAGTGGAATGTATAAGGAGTCAAATTGTGTTAAAAAGAGCAATTTTTAGAAAATTTGGAAAAATACTTTTTTCTGTTCAAATTATAACTAAATGGATTATAAAGGTTTCACTCAGCCAATATATATCATTCACAATTTATTAATGAATTTTACAAAAAAACACCATAAATTTTATATTTAAACATGTAAAAACTATTTGTTTTACATTTGGAAGAAAATAATTGTAGAAAAACAATTTATAATTAAACCTTTGTGTTTGGATTTTTTGAGTAAAAGTTTCTCAAAGGCTCTCCTGCACCATTCTCAATGCAAATCATTCCCACACCTATGGGAAGAGATAGGCGAACGTTGTGTAGATGATTTGTGTTTGCTGGGATCTTCCTGGACGTAACTTGGAGCTCCCCGAGGTTAACTTAGTGCTCCCTTAGGGGGTAACTTAGTGTGCCCCGTGGGTAACTTAGAGCTCCCCGGGGGGAAGGGGTAACGTAGAGCTCCCCGGGCGTAACTTAGAGCTCCCCGGGCGTAACTTAAAGCTCCTCGAGGGTAACTTAGAGCTCCCGGGGACGGGGTAACTTTGAGCGCCATGTGGGTAACTTAGAGCTCCCGGGGGGTAACTTAGAGCTCCCGGGTGTAACTTAGAGCTCCCCGGGCGTAACTTAGCGCTCCCTTGGGGTAATTTAGATCACCCCGGGGTAACTTAGAGCTCCACGAGTGAGGGGGGTAACTGAGAGCTCCACGGGATAAACCGTGGAGCTCTACGTTACGCCCGGGGAGCTCTAAGTTACGCCCAGGGGCTCTAAGTTACGCCCGGGGAGCTCTAAGTTTCACCCGGGGAGCTCTATGTTACACCCGGGAGCTCAAAGTTACCCCTGGGGAGCTCTAAGCTACCCCCAGGGGGCTCTAAGTTACGCCCGGAGAGCTCTAAGTTACGCAGAGGGAGCTCCCCGGGTGAAACTTAGAGCTCCCGTGGGTAACATAGAGCTCCCCGCGCATAACCCAGAGCTCCCCTGGCGTAACTTAGAGTCCCCTGGGGGTTACTTAGAGCTCCCTGAGGGTAACTTTGAGCTCTCAGGCGTAACTTAGAGCTCCTCGGGCGTAACTTAGAGCTCCCCGTGGGTAACTAAGATCTTCCCGGCCGTAACTTACAGGTCCCTGGTCGGAACTTAGAGCTCCACGTGCGTAATTTAGATCTTCCCGGCTGTAACTAAGAGCTACCCGGGGTTAACTTAGAGCTCCCGGGGGTAACTTAGAGCTCCACGGACGTAACTTAGAGCTCCCCGGGCATAACTTAGAGCTCCACGGGCGTAACTTAGAGCACCCCGTGGGCAACTTAGAACTCCCTGGGGTTAACTTAGTTCTCCCCTGGAGGTGACTTAGAGCGCCCCGTGGGTAACTTAGAGCTCCACGGGGGAAAACTTACAGCTCCCCAGGCGAAACTTACAGCTCCCCGGGCATAACTTAGAGCTCCCCTGGGGTAACTTAGAGCTCCCTTGGGGGTAACTTTGAGCGCCCTGTGGGTAAATTGGAGCTCCCGGGGGGAAAGTTAGAGCTCCCCGGGCGTAACTTAGAGCTCTCCAGGGTTAACTTAGCGCTCTCTGGGAGTAATCCAGAGCTCCTCGGAGGGGGGAGGATAACTTAGAGCTCCCCGGGCGTAACATAGAGTGCCCCGTGGGTAACTTAGAGCTCCCTTGGGAGTAACATAGAGCTTGCCAGGGTGTAACTTAGAGCTCCCTGAGCGTAACTTAGAGCTCCCCGGGGGTAACTTACAGCTCCCCAGGGGTAACTTAAACCTCCCTGGGCGTAACTTAGAGCTCCCCGGTGGTAAATTAGAACTCCCCATGGTTTAACTTAACACTCTTGGGGGGTAACTTAATTACAGCTCCCCGGGAGTAACTTAGAGCTCCCGGGGGGGGGTAACTTATACCTCCCTGGGGGTAACTTAGAGCTCCCCAGGTGTAACTTAGAGCTCCCTGTGGGTAATGAGCTGTTTGCCATACAACAGGCATTCGCATATGTGATTGCACAAAACACTCAAAATGCAATCATACACACAGACTCAAAAGCTGCACTTCAAATACTAGGACAAAAACAGTGGAAAGATAATGTGGAAATAATTACCACCATTTTGTATCTTGGAGCAGTCGCTAAAGGCAAAGGCCTCAACATAACTTTAAACTGGATCCCATCCCATATTGGAATCCCATTAAATGAAAAATCTGATGAAATTGCTAAATTGGCAACTCGTCATCCAGTGATACATAAAACAATTCAACCCAGCCTAGAGAACATAAAAAACATCATCACCAAAAAACTCTCACATCTCAACAAAGCCGACCTACACCAGAGAATAGCTGAAGGTTCGCCATCTGCAACATGGTATCTTCAGGCAACCAAATTAGAAAGGTTAAATATCCCAAAAGGAATCCACAGGGAAATAGCAGTTAGGCTATATAGACTACGTCTAGGTTACAGATGCAACTGGGAGATTGGTGAACCCCGACAGAGAGAGTGCATCTTCTGCCAAACTGTCACAGAAAAGCCATTACTTCACTATCTTCTGGAATGTGAAGCAACCAATGATCTTAGAAGAGCTTTAAGAGTTCCTGAATCATGCAGTGGCCACCCTGAAGCCATCAACACAGCCACTCTCCTGGTCAACAAAGGTGTCCAGCAGCTGGACACCCTCATAAAGACTGTGAAGCAGTATCCTCCCCCGCGATAACAGCTTGATGGTTAAATGCAACCTAAGAATACTGAGAAAAAAAAATTGTACCACTTACGGGCTATTCATGCCCGTGCCACCTCTTGGGTGGCTTAATCTTTATCAATCATCAATCTGTGGGTAACCTAGATCTTCACGGCCGTAACTTAGAGCTCTCCAAGCGGAACTTAGAGCTCTCCGGGGTTAAATTAGAGCTGCCCAGGGGGTAACTTAGAGCTCCCTGTGGGCAACTTAGAGCTCCCCAGGGGTAACTTTGAGCTCCCTGTGGGGTAACTTATGAGCTCCCCGGGCGTAACTTAGAGCTCCCTGGGTGTAACTTAGAGCTCCGAGAGGGGGGTAACTTAGAGCTCCCCGGGGGTAACTTAGAGCTCCCGGGGGTAAGTTGGAGCTCCCCGGGCGTAACTTAGAGCTCCCGGGGCGTAACTTAGAGCTCCCAGAGTGTAACTTTGAGCTCCCGGTGGGTAACTTACAGCTCCGGGGGGGCTAACTTAGACCTTCTGGGGGTAACTTAGAGCTCCCCGGGGGAACTTAGAGCTCCCAGGGCGTAACTTAGAGCTCCCAGGGCGTAACTTAAAGCTCCCCAGGCGTAACTTAGAGCTCCCGGGGGTAACTTAGAGCTCCCCGGGCGTAACCTAGAGCTCCCTTTGGTTAACTAGGTGCTCCCCAAGGGTGTAACTTAGAGCGCCCCGTGGGGAACTTAGAGCTCCCCGGGGGGAGGCTAACTTAGAGCTCCCTGGGCGTAACTTAGAGCTCCTCGGGCCTAACTTAGAGCTCACCGGGGGTAACTTAGAGCTCCTGTGGGTAGGTTAGATCTTCCTGGCCGTAACTTTGAACACCCAGGGGTAAACTTAGTGCTCCCCAAGGGGGTAACTTAGAGCGCCCCGTGGGTAACTGAGAGCTCCCCGGGGAGCGTAAGTTAGAGGTCCCCGGGCGTAACTTAGAGCTCCCCGGGCGTAACTTAGAGCTCCCCGGGGATAACTTAGAGCTCCCTGGGGGGGGGGGTAACTTTGAACGCCACATGGGTAACTTAGAGATCCCCGGGGGGTAACTTAGAGTTTCCTGGGCGTAACTTAGAGCTCTCCGGGCGTAATTTAGAGCTCTCCAGGGGTAACTTAGAGTTCCTCGAATGTAACTTAGAGCTCCCTGTGGGAAACTTGGATCTTCCCAGCCGTAACCTGGAGCTCCCTCAGGTTAACTAAGTGCTCCCCAAAGGGGTAAATTAGAGCGAACGTGGGAAACTTAGAGCTCCCGGGGGGTAACTTAGAGTTCCCTGGGAGTAACTTAGAGCTACCCGGGGGTAACTTTGGGCTCCCGTGAGTAACTTAGATCATCCTGGCCGTAACTTGGAGCTCCCCGGGGTTAATTTAGTGCTCCCGGGGTGTACTTGGTGCTCCCCAGGAGGTAACTTAGAGCGCCCCGTGGGTAAATTGGAGCTCCCCGGGCGTAACTTAGAGCTCCCCGGACGAAACTTAGAGCTCCCCAGGCATAACTTAGAGCTCCCTGGGCGTAACTTAGAGACCCCTGGGGGTACCTGAGAGCTCCCGGGTGTAACTTAGAGCTCCCTGAGCGTAACTCAGAGATTGCCCAGAGGGAAACGTAGCGCTCCAGGGCGTAACTTAGAGCCCCCGGGCGTAACTTAGAGCTCCCTTGGGGTAACATAAAGCTCCCCGGACATAACTTAGAGCTCCCCTTGGGCAACTTAGAGCTCCCCGGAGTTAACTTAGTGCTCCCAAGAGGTAACTTTGAGCTCTGCAGAGGGGAAACTTAGAGCTCCCTGGGCGAAACTTAGAGCTCCCCGTGCGAAACTTAGAGATCCCGGGCATAACTTAGATCTCCCCGGGGGTAACTTAGAGCTCCCTTGGGGGGGTAACTTTGAGCGCCCTGTAGGTAACTTAGAGCTCCCCGGGGGGTAACTTAGAACTCCAGGGCGTAACCTAGAGATCCCTGGGCGAAACCTAGAGCTCCCAGGCGTAACTTAGAGCTCCCCAAGCGTACCTTAGAGCTCCCGGGGGTAACTTAGAGCTCCCTGGGAGTAACTTAGAGCTCCCCGGGCGTAACATAGAGCTCTCCGGGCGTAACTTAGAGCTCCCCAGGCATAACATAGAGTTCCCCGAGCGTAACTTATAGCTCCGGGGGGTAATTTAGACCTCCCTGGGGGTAACTTAGAGCTCCTCGGTGGTAACTTAGAGCTCCCAGGGCATAACTTAGATTTCCCCGGGCATAACTTAGAGCATTTGTGAGTAACTTAGAGCTCCCTGGGCGAAACTTAGAGCTCCCGGGGGTAACTTAGAGCTCCCGTAGTTAACTTAGAGCTCCCCGGGGGGAAGGGGTAACTTAGAGCTCCCCGGGGGGAAGGGGTAACTTAGAGCTTCCCGGGGGTAACTTAGAGCTCCCGTGGGTAACTTAGAGCTCTCTGGAAGGGGGTAAATTGGAGCGCCATGTGGGTATCTTAGAGCTCCCGGGGGGTAACTTAGAGCTCCCTGGGCGTAACTTAGCGCTCCCTAGGGGTAACTTAGACCTCCCCGGGCGTAACGTAGAGCTCCACGAGGGAGGGGGGTAACTGAGAGCTCCACGGGGTAAACTTGGTGCTCCCCCAGGAGGTAACTTAGAGCACCCCGTGGGTAACTTTGTGCTCCATAGGGGGTGTAACTTAGAGCGCCCCGGGCGTTACTTAGAGCTCCCCGGGCGAAACTTAGAGCTCTCCGGGCGTCTACTTAGAGCCCCTGGGGGTAACCTAGAGCTTCCCAGGGGTAACTTTGAGCTCCCGGGTGTAACAGAGAGCTCCCGGTGTTAACTTAGAGCACATGGGGTATCTTAGAGCTCCCGTAGGTAACTTAGAGCTCCCCGCGCATAATTCAGAGCTCCCCTGGCGTAACGTAGAGCCCCCTGGAGGTTACTTAGAGCTCCCTGAGGGTAACTTAGAGCTCCCAGGCGTAACATAGAGCTCCTCGGGCGTAACTTAGAACTCCCCGTGGGTAACTAAGATCTTCCCGGCCGTAACTAACAGTTCCCTGGTCGGAACTTAGAGCTCCTCGTGCGTAATTTAGATCTTCCCGGCTGTAACTAAGAGCTACCCGGGGTTAACTTAGAGCTCCCAGGGGTAACTTAGAGCTCCACGGGCGTAACTTAGAGCTCCCCGGGCATAACTTAGAGCTCCTTGAGCGTAATTTGGATTTTCCCGGCCATAACCTAGAGTTCCCCAGGGGTAACTTAGAGCTCCCCGTGCGTAACTTAGAGCTCCCCGGGCATAACTTAGAGCTCCCCGGGCGTAACTTAGATCTTCCCGGCTGTAAATTGGAGCTCCCCGGGGGGGGGGGGGTAACATTGAGCTCCCCGGGGGGGGTAACATTGAGCGCCCCGTGGGTAACTTAGAGTTCTCCGGGGGGTAACATAGAGCTTCCCGGGCGTAACCTAGGGCTCCCCGGGCGTAACTTAGAGCTCCCCCAGGGGTAACGTAGAGCTCCCAGGGGTAACTTAGAGCTCCTGGGGGTAACTTAGAGCTCTTCGGGCGTAAGTTAGAGCTCCCCAAAGGTAAATTAGAGCTCCCGGGGGTAACTTAGAGCTCACCAGGCGTAACTTAGAGCTCCCCAGGGGTAACTCAGAGCTCCCCGGGCGTAACTTACAGTTCCCCAGGCTTAACTTAGAGCGCACGGGAGGGTAACTTAGAGCTCCCCGGGCGTAACTTAGAACGCCCCGTGGGTAACTCAGAGCTCTCTTGGGGAGATAACTTAGAGCGCTTCTTGGGTAACTTAAGGCTTCCCCTTGTGTAAATTTGAGTTCCCCGAGGGTAACTTAGAGCTCCACGGGCGTATTTTAGAGCTCTTTGTGTGTAACAGAGAGCTCCCTGTGGGGTAAGTTAGAGATCCCCGGGGGTAACTTAGAGCTCCCTGGGGGTAACTTAGAGCTCCCTGGGGGTAACTTAGAGCCCCCTGGGCATAACTTAGAGCTCCCTGAGGGTGACTTAGAGCTCCCCGGGCGTAACTTAGAGCTCCCCGGGCATAACTTACAGCTCCCTAGGGTTAATTTAGAACTCCCTTTGGGGTAACTTAGAGCTCCCTGGGGGTAACTTAGAGCTCCCTGAAGGTAACTTAGAGCCCCCTGGGCGTAACTTAGAGCTCCCGGGGTTAACTTAGAGCTCCCTGGGCGTAACTTAGACCTCCCCGAGGGCAACTTAGAGCCCCCGGGCGTAACTTAGAGCTCTCCGAGGTTAACTTAGAACTCCCTGGGAGTAAGCCAGAGCTCCTCGGGGGGGGGGAAACTTAGAGCTCCCCGGGCGTAACATAAAGCGCCCCCGTGGGTAACTTAGAGCTCCCCGGGCGTAACATAGAGCGCCCCCGTGGGTAACTTCCCTTGAAACACAGACCGAAACCGTCTCTATTTTCCGCTTGTTAAAACTTGTAATAAAGTTGTTACGTCTTGGCTTAACGTGTTTATGACGTATTAGAACGTTGTTACAACTTTCTATATTGGTTGTTATAACTGGTTAGGAGGTGTTAAAACTTGTTCGAACGTTGTACCAACGTCGTAGTTTCGGTGTGTGTTTGGCGGGTTAGAGCTCCCTTGGGAGTAACATAGAGATCCCCCGGGGGGTAACTAGGAGCTCCACGGGCGTATTTTAGAGCTCCCTGTGTGTAACAGAGAGCTCCCTGTGGGGTAACTTAGAGATCCCCGGGGGTAACTTAGAGCTCCCTGGGGGTGACTTAGAGCCCCCTGGGCGTAACTTAGAGCTCCCTGAGGGTGACTTAGAGCTCCCCGGGCGTAACTTAGAGCTCCCCAGGCGTAACTTACAGCTCCCTAGGGTTAATTTAGAACTCCCTTTGGGGTAACTTAGAGCTCCCTGGGGGTAACTTAGAGCTCCCTTGTTGTAATCCACAAGTTAGTAGGAATTATTAGCTAGAGGATCATTACTACAACACTTAACGAATGATGATTGGAAGTACATGTAAGTAGACAGACTATGGATCACATATCTAAGAAAGGTCAATGGATTAAGACCGAAGCTGTTTAGCCAAATGATTAATTCCTGGAAAGAGGAATTATTCTTCGTCAGGCTTCTAGGAACAAGATTACCTCTCTAGGGATAAGGTTAATCGGATTATACCTTCCTTGAGAGGTGGGGTGAAATGGTTGAGGTAGATGGCTGACTGGAGTCAGTCTGATTGTGGAAGTTGAACGAGCAAGTCCTTTTGGATCCCCGGTTGTGGCAGCAGCGAAGTGTAGCAGACAGCTATGCGAGAGCCTGTTGTGATCTTAGTGACCAAGTTAAGTCTGCAGTATGTGAGTATTGAATGTAAGACTAACCGGGTGTGGAGCGTTGTAGTAATCATTCCGTATTAGGGACTTAGGCGGAAGTTACGAGTGTGGGTGGTGATCGCGGAGGTCAAGTGGTCTATGGGTATTGGAAGTGTATTGACCTAATAGAGTATGTTAATTAATATAGTATTATTTGTCAGAGTCTATTCTTTGTAATTAAATGACAAAACCCGACGGCCTTTAAAGACCTTCCATCTGTCCCTTCATAGTGTTCCTGGTTTGGTTAGTGAGGGGATGTTAGGGAATTGGTAGGCGACATATTTGGTGGCAGCGCAAACAGGTTTTGGAACACTGTGCGAGATGAAGGAAGTGTGGTTCTGGTTTAGTTGGTGAGGGAATGTTCGGGAAATGGTAGACGTCGGGTTGTGGTGAGAATGGTGGTTACTAGACGGAGGAAAGAAGGGTCAGGTGAGACCAGGTCAGAGGAGTTAGTTAATTAAAGGGACTAGGTCATTGTGGGGCACATGTGGGGTTTATTTCTTTCTTTCCAGATTCCCGCAACGAGAGACGGCTAAGAGGCAAGTCTGGACCACTGAAGCATCGGGATCCAAAACAAGTGCAGTGTTCGGAGTGCGGATTATACAGTGTTCGTAGTGCGGATTATACAGTGTTCGTAGTGCGGATTATACAGTGTTCGTAGTGCGGATTATACAGTGTTCGTAGTGCGGATTATACAGCGTGGCGAGGTAAACTAGCACGGGTGAATGTGGGCCAGCGTGGGCCATGGGCGGCCATGTGCGGGCCAAGCGAGCCGCACCTTGGAGCTTGTTTTATATCGTTGGTAAGGCGGTAATAGTGATAAAACGTTGCTAAGGACAAATCAAGTGTGAAAACTACGTAATATGACGTAAATTAAATTTCACGTAAAGTGTAAACCTAATATTTTAAAGATAATTAAATATTACGTAAAGATTCGAGCGATTTCAGGTGATACATCGATACAGAAAATAGGCGAAGAGAATTGTGAACTCCTAGGCATAGCGAGCGACGCGTAATTTGACGTCAGGGGTTCGATGTCTCGTGTACCCTGGAGAGGGCCATGGAGATTTTTTTGTGGGTGCAGGTAGCATTATGGAGAGTGTTACCGTGGGACACGGGGAGCGTGTCCCGTTGGTGGGGGTGTGTGGCGCCGGGTGTAGTGCATGGTTGTGTATTGGCGTTTGTACGCCGGGGTGTGTAGTGTAATGCATGTGGTGTGTAGTGTAATGCATGTGTAGTGGCTTATTAGACGCCAGCGTAATGCATAGTATTTACTGTAGTGAAATGTGCATGTTTTCACTGTGGATATCATGGATGTAGTATAGTGCATGACATTGTTGGCATTGTAGCGCCAAGGTGTAGCATGTGTAGCATAACTGGTTGTTGTAACACCGGGTGTATTGTAGACATTAGCGTTGAAGTATGTTAACGCAGGTGGTAGTGTGTGGCGGGTGGCCACTACACAAGAAATTATGCCTGACGAGTGTTGGTCAGGTAATTAATGGATTACCAGAGAAAAGGGACAGTGTGTGTTGCGGTTGGTGATGTCTCGTGGTGTTTTGATGCGCTCTGGCGCAAGGCATATGCCTGTGGTGGTGATGGTGTTGAGGGCGTTGGAGACGCCGTGTGTGGTGTTGGGGACGCCGGGTGTTGTGTTGAGGGCGTTGGGGACGCCGGGTGTTGTGTTGAGGGCGTTGGGGACGCCGTGTGTTGTGTTGATGGCGTTGGGGACGCCGTGTGTTGTGTTGAGGGCGTTGGGGACGCCGTGTATTGTGTTGAGGGCGTTGGGGACGCCGTGTGTTGTGTTAAGGGCGTTGGGGACGCCGTGTGTTGTGTTGAGGGCGTTGGGGACGCCGGGTGTTGTGTTGAGGGCGTTGGGGACGCCATTGGGTGGTGTAGTGTAGTGGCGTTTGGACGCCTGGTATGGAGTGTGGTGTTGTGGAGTATATGGTGGCGCAGGGGCGCCAGGTAGTGGTCGGTAAGGTGAGTATTGGCGTAGCAAGGTCGGTGCGTTAGGACGCAGGAAGTGGTTGTGGGGATGTGTGGCGTTATAATGAGGTCATCAGTGGTTGGGATGACCAGAGGTGATAGTGTGTCGGAGTGGGTAAGTCTTATGGATAAGATAAAATGTAGATAATTGCCGAGTTGGTGGCTGCAGTAGGCGAGCCAAGTCGATACATCTGGCAAGACTCATAGAAGACTAATAAAAATTTCATTTTTTTCATTAAAATTTTCATTAATTAAGTCGGAGTGGATAAGTCTTATGGATAAGATTACAATGTAGAATTTCAAAATTTCAGGTGTTGGTGGTTGCAGTGGGCGAGCCAAGTAGATATACTAATTTCTCATTAATTAATTTATTCCAGGAATCTCGCTAGAGGCGAGCCAGTGGCAGTATGATGCTTTAGTGACATAAGTGTGAAATTATTTTAATGAGGTATTTATTGTGATAATGTATGTGTATGTATATACTGTATATTACCTCATCGGCACCATTACTGAGTGTTAGGCTTGAGAAGGTCCCTCGGGATCATGTCACAGAGCTTCAGGTAGAGTAGAAGGGAAGCTATGAGGCTACACTCAGTAATTCTAGAGAAAAAAAAGGGGGAGGAAGTGAAGCCAACGTGACGTTATAGGCGAAATTCGCCCCCTGACATCAAAGCAGGGATAAGGGCCAGCTGTAATGGTTTTGCAGCTGCGCTCAGGCTATATACGGGGAGAGAGTAAGGAGCCGAGGGGGTTATGTAATAATGGGATCGAGCCAGGGGGCTCCGAGGGAATATTTTGCAGGTACAGCGGTCGGGAAGGTGTGAATACAGGTGGACACACTCTGGGCGGATGGGCCTAGACCAGAGAGCTGTGAGGTATCTACAGCGTTCTGGGATTGGTGCCCTGGAACGAGACGTCAGCACAGACCCGAGGGAACATGACCCTGGGGTAGGAATCTCCGTTGCTCTGGAGGCCAGGATCACGTTAGCTCAGAGCAACGATGGGACATTGACAACATTCACCAGGCTGGACAGCCTGGGTTTTGTCTGGGTCATGGAGGATCTATGACCTAGCAACCATGGGACACGAAGACAAGAGAAGTGATGCTGCCAATTGTGGAGGAGGCCAGTGAAACATTGTGTGATCATTGTAAGCCCTGATGTCAACAGTACAGGGCAAGATGTTAAATTATAATTACTAAGGATGAAGAACCTTAGATATATATGTGTTGTGTATATATTAATGACTAGTGTCATTTCTGTTTAAGTGCCAGCATTCTGGTCCATGTAATTTTATGGTTATGTTTGTATGTAATTATATGTCAGCAGTTTAGGTATATCTGCATTGTTGGAGATGGGAACAATTATTACAGACTATTTTACCTGTGCTATGATGTGAATATAATGTATATGTTGGAGAAGTGTTGTGAGTCATGTCGGGGAAAATTTTAATTTATTTCATTGTGTGTATGATGAACTTATTGGATGATTTTTTAGTTGTACACATATGGTGGGTGCATCCTCCAGGTCCTTGCACTAATGGAACCATTGCAATGATGCATATGGGGACATATGCGTGTTTAAGGAGGGGAGTGGTGTTGTAATCCACAAGTTAGTAGGAATTATTAGCTAGAGGATCATTACTACAACACTTAACGAATGATGATTGGAAGTACATGTAAGTAGACAGACTATGGATCACATATCTAAGAAAGGTCAATGGATTAAGACCGAAGCTGTTTAGCCAAATGATTAATTCCTGGAAAGAGGAATTATTCTTCGTCAGGCTTCTAGGAACAAGATTACCTCTCTAGGGATAAGGTTAATCGGATTATACCTTCCTTGAGAGGTGGGGTGAAATGGTTGAGGTAGATGGCTGACTGGAGTCAGTCTGATTGTGGAAGTTGAACGAGCAAGTCCTTTTGGATCCCCGGTTGTGGCAGCAGCGAAGTGTAGCAGACAGCTATGCGAGAGCCTGTTGTGATCTTAGTGACCAAGTTAAGTCTGCAGTATGTGAGTATTGAATGTAAGACTAACCGGGTGTGGAGCGTTGTAGTAATCATTCCGTATTAGGGACTTAGGCGGAAGTTACGAGTGTGGGTGGTGATCGCGGAGGTCAAGTGGTCTATGGGTATTGGAAGTGTATTGACCTAATAGAGTATGTTAATTAATATAGTATTATTTGTCAGAGTCTATTCTTTGTAATTAAATGACAAAATCCGACGGCCTTTAAATACCTTCCGTATGTTCATTCATTGTGTTCCAGTACAAACCTAGTGGTACGCCTCAAGGGTCTGGTGTGTGTAGGAGTACACGGTGGTAGTAACGGTTGCTGAGGCAAGGTGTTATGTGTTGTGTAATCGCTGTGTTCGGAATGAACCGGGGTTCAGCGTCACGACACCCTGAGGGTAACTTAGAGCCCCCTGGGCGTAACTTAGAGCTCCCGGGGTTAACTTAGAGCTCCCTGGGCGTAACCTAGACCTCCCCGAGGGCAACTTAGAGCCCCCCAGGCGTAACTTAGAGCTCTCCGAGGTTAACTTAGAACTCCCTGGGAGTAATCCAGAGCTCCTCGGGGGGGGGGGGGACTTAGAGCTCCCCGGGCGTAACATAGAGCGCCCCCGTGGGTAACTTAGAGCTCCCTTGGGAGTAACATAGAGATCCCCCGGGGGGGTAACTAGGAGCTCCCCGGGCGTAACTTAGAGCTTCCTGGGTGAAACGTAGAACTTCCCGAGCGTAACTTAGAGCTCCCGGGGTGTAACTTAGAGCTCCCCAGGGGTAACTTAGAGCTCCCGGGGGTAAGTTAGAGCTTCCCGTGGGTAACTTTGAGCTTCCCGGGGGTTACATAGTAAGTTAGAGCCCTTGTGTAAGTTAGAGCTCTTTAGGGGTAACTTAGAGCTCCTCGGGGTGTAACGTAGAGCTCCTCAGACGTAATTTAGAGCTCCCCAAGCATAACTTAGAGCTCCCCAGTTGTAACTTAGAACTTTCCTGGGATAAACTAGAGCTCCCGGGGCGTAACTTGGAGCTACCCTGGGGGTAACTTAGAGCTCCCCAGGCGTAAATTAGATCGCCATGGGGGTAACTTAGAGCTCCCTGGGCGTAACTTTGAGCTCCCTGGAAATAACTTGAAGCTCCCTGGGCGCAACTTAGAGCTCCCGGGGGTAACTTAGAGCTCCCAGGAGTAACCTAGAGTTTCCCGTGGGCAACTTATAACTCCCCGTGGGTAACTTTGAGCTCCCCGGGCGTAACTTTGAGCGCACTGTAGGTAACTTAGAGCTCGCCGAGCGGCACATTGAGCTCCCGGGCGTAAGTTAGAGCTCCCTATGGGTAACTTCTAGCTCCCTGGGTGTAACTTAGAGCTCCCCGGGGTTAACTTGGAGCTCCCAGGGCGTAACTTAGAGCTCCCCGAGGGTAACTTAGAGCTCCCAGGGCGTAACTTAGAGCTCTCCGGGGTTAACATAGAGCTCACCGGGAGTACCCCAGAGCTCTTCGGAGAGGGAGGGTAACTTAGAGCTTCCCTGGGGTAACCTAGAGCTCCCGGGGCGTAAATTAGAGTGCCCCGTGGGTAACTTAGAGCTCCTTTGGGAGAAATATAGAGCTCCAGGGGGTAACGTAGAGTTCACCAGGCGTAAATTAGAGCGCCCTGGGGGGTAACTGAAAGCTCCTCGGGCGTAACTTAGAGCTTCCGGGCGTAACTTAGAGCTCCCTGGGAATAACTTGAAGCTCCCTGGACGCAACTTAGAGCTCCCGGGGGAAACTTAGAGCTTCCAGGAGTAACCTAGAGTTTCCCGTGGGCAACTTATAACTCCCCGAGGGTAACTTAGGGTATATATATAACTCCCGACGCCTGCCATGTGTCGTCACCCTACGTGTGTCGACGCCCTCTATGTGTCGACGCCCTCTATGTGTCGACGCCCTTCAAGTGTCGACGGGCTCCATGTGTCGTCGCCCTCTTCGTATCGACGCCCTCCATGTATCGACGCCCTCTATGTGTCGACGCCCTCCATGTGTCGTCGCCCTCCATGTGTCGACGCCCTCCATGTGTCGACGCCCTTCATGTGTTGACGCCCTCCATGTGTCGACGCCCTCCATGAGTCGACGCCCTCCATGTGTCGACGCCCTCCATGAGTCGACGCCCTCCATGTGTCGACGCCCTCCATGTGTCGTCGCCCTCCATGTGTCGACGCCCTCCATGTGTCGACGCCCTTCATGTGTCGACGGGCTCCATGTGTCGTCGCCCTCTTCGTATCGACGCCCTCCATGTATCGACGCCCTCTATGTGTCGACGCCCTCCATGTGTCGACGCCCTCCATGAGTCGACGCCCTCCATGTGTCGACGCCCTCCATTTGCTAACACCCTCCATGTGTCGACACCCTCCATGTTTCAACGCCCGCCATGTATCGACGCCCCACCATGTGTTGACGTGCTCCATGTGTAGACACCCTCAATGTGTCAACGCCCTCCATGTGTCGACACCTTTAATGTGTCGACGCCTTCTATGTGTCGACGCCCTCCATGTGTCGATGCCCTCCTTGTGTCGACAACTTTCATGTGTCGACGCCCTCCATGTGTCGACGCCCTCCATGTGTCGACGCCCTCCATGTATCGACGCCCTCTATGTGTCGACGCCCTCCATGTGTCGATGCCCTCCATGTGTCGACGCCCTCCATGTGTCGACGCCCTCTATGTTTTGACACCATCCATGTGTCAACGCTCTCCATGTGTCGACGCCATGGTGTCGATGTCGACATGGAGGGCGTCGACACATGGAGGGTGTCGACACATAGAGTTCGTCGACACCCTCAACAACATACATTTTACCCCAGAGCCCCACAAGCTATCACTTGGCCACAAGCGTCACCTTCATGAAAATAATTTATATCGTCGATGAGAAGCTGTTAGAGACAATTTGCGGACTTGTGAGGACCTCTCCAGGCGTGGGAGGGTGAAGTCTGTGCCCGGGGTGGTCGGCCTCCTGACGAAGGAGACTCCTCTATGCTAAGGAACATGGGGTAACGAGAGTAAAACTGCTCTGTTCATGGATCTAGATAAACACAGCTGTGCTCGTGGAACGAAACAAACACAAAGATATACTCGTGGGAGGAAAGGAGCACAATTGTGGTCAAAGGACGAAAGGATCACAGCTCTGTTCGTGGAACTAATGGAACATGTTAGAGAAACTAGAGGAACACAGCTATGTTCAAGAAACGAGCTGTAAAACATCCTCTTCACGAATATTCTGGTAACGAATTTATTACATAAATACAACTCATAGACAATAGTTTTGTTATATTATATATATATATATATATATATATATATATATATATATATATATATATATATATATATATATATATATATATATATATACATATATATATATACATATTTTTTATTATATATCAATCAATACAATCAATGTTGTGGTGGTCACGGTATTCTGAACGTTTATGGGTGATCCTGGACGGCATGGGTTCGAGTCTGGCCGAGTCAAAGAGTTCGTAGTGATCTATGGCTTGCGCGCTCATGCAGCTTTCTTACATATCTATGTAAGAAAAATAATTGTCTTCCCAGTGTCCCCAAATATTCGACAGTAATCGTGAAACTATATTTGCTGGTGAGGTCATATGAATCGTATCGATGAGAATAATGTTCATCTATAAGAACTTTATTTTATAAATATTCCTAAATGTATGGTGACTCTCACATATTCTTTATCTGCCCTAATATACACCAACGGAAAATGGGAACAAAGAAATAGATATTATCATAATGAATGGGAGATAATGGCTATATTAGAGGAATAGAAGGAAACCGAAATATATAAAAGGATGAGAATACAAGCGAGAGACTCTTTGACTATGTCTAAGGAGGCAAACACTCTCAGAGTCAAGGAATTTCACGAGTATCAGATTATTAGGGGTCAAGGACTCTCACCAGGTCACGTACTCTCAAAAGACCAAGGACTATTAAGGGACCTTAAACTATCAAGGGGTTCAGGACTCTGGTTGGTGTCAAGAACTCTTAAGGGGTAAGGGACTCAAAGGGTAAAGGACTCTCAAGGGGTAAAGGACTCAAAAATCAAGGACTCTCAGAAGGTCAAGGAGTGAAGGAGTCAAGTGGTTCAAGGCTCTCAAGGGATCCAAGACTCTCAAGAGTACAGGAGCTCTTAGCATATGTCAAACATGATACAGCTAAACAATTGGCATTTGCAAAGGGAAGAGAATGGGCATATTCTCAACAAGAGAAAAGGGACAGGGCACTTCAACAGGACTGTGAGAGGTACAGGAGACTCAGGGACGACTGTGAGAGGTACAGGAGACTCAGGGACGACTGTGAGAGGTACAGGAGACTCAGGGACGACTGTGAGAGGTACAGGAGACTCAGGGACGACTGTGTGAGGTACAGGAGACTCAGGGACGACTGTGTGAGGTACAGGAGACTCAGGGACGACTGTGTGAGGTACAGGAGACTCAGGGACGACTGTGTGAGGTACAGGAGACTCAGGGACGACTGTGTGGTACAGGAGTGTCAGGGACGACTGTGTGGTACAGGAGACTCAGGGACGACTGTGTGAGGTACAGGAGACTCAGGGACGACTGTGTGGTACAGGAGTGTCAAGGACGACTGTGTGGTACAGGAGTGTCAGGGAAGACTGTGTGGTACAGGAGACTCAGGGACGACTGTGTGAGGTACAGGAGACTCAGGGACGACTGTGTGGTACAGGAGTGTCAGGGACGACTGTGTGGTACAGGAGACTCAGGGACGACTGTGTGGTACAGGAGTGTCAGGGACGACTGTGTGGTACAGGAGACTCAGGGACGACTGTGTGAGGTACAGGAGACTCAGGGACGACTGTGTGGTACAGGAGACTCAGGGACGACTGTGTGAGGTACAGGAGATTCCGGGACGACTGTGAGAGGTACAGGAGACTCAGGGACGACTGTGTGAGGTACAGGAGACTCAGGGACGACTGTGTGAGGTACAGGAGACTCAGGGACGACTGTGTGAGGTACAGGAGACTCAGGGAAGACTGTGTGAGGTACAGGAGACTCAGGGACGACTGTGTGAGGTACAGGAGACTCAGGGACGACTGTGTGGTACAGGAGTGTCAGGGACGACTGTGTGAGGTACAGGAGACTCAGGGACGACTGTGTGAGGTACAGGAGACTCAGGGACGACTGTGTGAGGTACAGGAGACTCAGGGACGACTGTGTGAGGTACAGGAGACTCAGGGACGACTGTGTGAGGTACAGGAGACTCAGGGACGACTGTGTGAGGTACATGAGACTCAGGGAAGACTGTGTGAGGTACAGGAGACTCAGGGACGACTGTGTGAGGTACAGGAGACTCAGGGACGACTGTGTGGTACAGGAGTGTCAGGGACGACTGTGTGAGGTACAGGAGACTCAGGGACGACTGTGTGAGGTACAGGAGACTCAGGGACGACTGTGTGAGGTACAGGAGACTCAGGGACGACTGTGTGGTACAGGAGTGTCAGGGACGACTGTGTGAGGTACAGGAGACTCAGGGACGACTGTGTGGTACAGGAGTGTCAGGGACGACTGTGTGAGGTACAGGAGACTCAGGGACGACTGTGTGAGGTACAGGAGACTCAGGGACGACTGTGTGGTACAGGAGTGTCAGGGACGACTGTGTGAGGTACAGGAGACTCAGGGACGACTGTGTGGTACAGGAGTGTCATGGACGACTTTGTGAGGTACAGGAGACTCAGGGACGACTGTGTGAGGTACAGGAGACTCAGGGACGACTGTGTGAGGTACAGGAGACTCAGGGACGACTGTGTGAGGTACAGGAGACTCAGGGACGACTGTGTGAGGTACAGGAAACTCAGGGACGACTGTGTGGTACAGGAGACTCAGGGAGGGTCTCAGTGACTCAGATACTGGAGGCAGACGACACAGGACGCGGCCATAATGATAACAGAGAGAGTCTCCGGCTGTCCCGCAGATATGTTGTGATGCTGCCGGGTGTACTTACCTAGTTGTGCTTGCTGGGTGAGGCTTCTGCTCTTCACTCCCACTTTTACAACTTCATTAGTTCATATTTAAATATCTTTCATCTTTACCTTTTAAATTTAACATCGATTTTGTCTTGGAGTCTCATCTTGTCCGATGTACTTATTGGCGGAGCGTCAGATGAAGAAATTCCTCCTGACATCTAAGAGTGCTTCTCTATTTTCATTGTTTATTCGATTTAGAATACGTCACTATCATGTCTGCCCCATTCTTTCCTCCAGAATATGGAGTTCGAGTTACCTCATTCATTCATCATAGCTCAGTCCCCCCTAGTTCATGAAGGAGCCTCATTATATATCATGTATAAATCCATTATGCATTTTTGATCGATTTTTATTTGATCAATTAATAAAATATCTAAGTAAGAGAATTACTACACAACTATTCCCATACAGACATTACTTTCAGTTCCTGACATGTGCTGGTCAGCAGGTCTTCTGCAGTGTCCACTCTTCTTATGTTTCTTGAACCATTGTCTTAAGGACATTGTTTTCTCCACCTCTCTTGGAGCCTTCGTCTTCCTGCCTATACCTCACTTCCCTCTACTGTATTGTTCATACATCTGAAGGTGTGTTGAGTCCCACGAAAACATTTATGTAATTAAATGTTTCAATTTCGGTTCATTTTCCCTTATATATATAGATCTAAGTAAATATATAAATATATATTCAGTCTGTTGCTGAGAGACGCTCTGATAAGACGAAACGTTCTGTTCAATTGGCTGTTGATTGCAATCAACAGCCAATTAATGCACAACTATATTCTACCCACCTCAAGACTCCGCTCCAATATAGAAGCATCAAGAAATATGGAAAAATAGGCTTTCTACAATCACTTCCATTTCAATACCCATTGTTTCGTGTTCTGTCTTGTGTTGATGAAATTAATACCCTATTAAATACCACCTCACCCCATCCACCTCACTCAAATGTAGATATAAACAAATCGGAGATATGTAAGTTCTATTCAGTTGTGTATGTGTAAAGTCTTTGAAAATGTAATACGTTTTACGAAACGCGCTCAAGTGTCGCGTCAGACTAGAAATAAAAATGAATTTTGGAGAATTGATTTTTTAATTACCTCCAACAGTGAAAAGAAATGCACGAAAGATTGAGAAAATTCGTGTTAGAATTATTAATCTTACTTTTTCAGTCATATTTAATAATATATATATATATATATATATATATATATATATATATATATATATATATATATATATATATATATATATATATATATATGAATGAAAACTCACACCCCAGAAGTGACTCGAACCCCTATTCCCAGAAGCAACGCAACTGGTAACTACAGGGCGCCTTAATCCGCTTGACCATCACGGCCGTCAAAAGGAAGTGATAGCCGAGGCTATTTGAGCCACTTCCCCGACGGCAACTCGGATGGTAATCTTGGAGTTGCCGTCGGGGAAGTGGCTCAAATAGCCTCGGCTATCACTTCCTTTTGACGGCCGTGATGGTCAAGCGGATTAAGGCGCCCTGTAGTTACCAGTTGCGTTGCTTCTGGGAGTATGGGTTCGAGTCACTTCTGGGGTGGGGGGTGGGGGGGGGGGGGTGTGAGTTTTCATTCGCATATAGTCCTGGGGACCATTCAGGCTTGTTCGCATATATATATATATATATATGAACAAGCCTGAATGGTCCCCAGGACATATGCAACTGAAAACTCACACCCCAGAAGTGACTCGAACCCATACTCCCAGAAGCAACGCATCTGGTATGTACAAGACGCCTTAATCCACTTGACCATCACGACCGGACAAAATGAGGTGATAGCCGAGGCTATTTGAACCACCCCACCGCCGGCACTCGGATAGTTATCTTGGGCATAGCATTTTACCAAATCACCTCATTCTTTGGGGCAACACGTGAGGAACACAAATGCGAACAAGCCTGAATGGTCCCCAGGACATATGCAACTGAAAACTCACACCCCAGAAGTGACTCGAACCCATACTCCCAGAAGCAACGCATCTGGTATGTACAAGACGCCTTAATCCACTTGACCATCACGACCGGACAAAATGAGGTGATAGCCGAGGCTATTTGAACCACCCCACCGCCGGCACTCGGATAGTTATCTTGGGCATAGCATTTTACCAAATCACCTCATTCTTTGGGGCAACACGTGAGGAACACAAATGCGAACAAGCCTGAATGGTCCCCAGGACATATGCAACTGAAAACTCACACCCCAGAAGTGACTCGAACCCATACTCCCAGAAGCAACGCATCTGGTATGTACAAGACGCCTTAATCCACTTGACCATCACGACCGGACAAAATGAGGTGATAGCCGAGGCTATTTGAACCACCCCACCGCCGGCACTCGGATAGTTATCTTGGGCATAGCATTTTACCAAATCACCTCATTCTTTGGGGCAACACGTGAGGAACACAAATGCGAACAAGCCTGAATGGTCCCCAGGACATATGCAACTGAAAACTCACACCCCAGAAGTGACTCGAACCCATACTCCCAGAAGCAACGCATCTGGTATGTACAAGACGCCTTAATCCACTTGACCATCACGACCGGACAAAATGAGGTGATAGCCGAGGCTATTTGAACCACCCCACCGCCGGCACTCGGATAGTTATCTTGGGCATAGCATTTTACCAAATCACCTCATTCTTTGGGGCAACACGTGAGGAACACAAATGCGAACAAGCCTGAATGGTCCCCAGGACATATGCAACTGAAAACTCACACCCCAGAAGTGACTCGAACCCATACTCCCAGAAGCAACGCATCTGGTATGTACAAGACGCCTTAATCCACTTGACCATCACGACCGGACAAAATGAGGTGATAGCCGAGGCTATTTGAACCACCCCACCGCCGGCACTCGGATAGTTATCTTGGGCATAGCATTTTACCAAATCACCTCATTCTTTGGGGCAACACGTGAGGAACACAAATGCGAACAAGCCTGAATGGTCCCCAGGACATATGCAACTGAAAACTCACACCCCAGAAGTGACTCGAACCCATACTCCCAGAAGCAACGCATCTGGTATGTACAAGACGCCTTAATCCACTTGACCATCACGACCGGACAAAATGAGGTGATAGCCGAGGCTATTTGAACCACCCCACCGCCGGCACTCGGATAGTTATCTTGGGCATAGCATTTTACCAAATCACCTCATTCTTTGGGGCAACACGTGAGGAACACAAATGCGAACAAGCCTGAATGGTCCCCAGGACATATGCAACTGAAAACTCACACCCCAGAAGTGACTCGAACCCATACTCCCAGAAGCAACGCATCTGGTATGTACAAGACGCCTTAATCCACTTGACCATCACGACCGGACAAAATGAGGTGATAGCCGAGGCTATTTGAACCACCCCACCGCCGGCACTCGGATAGTTATCTTGGGCATAGCATTTTACCAAATCACCTCATTCTTTGGGGCAACACGTGAGGAACACAAATGCGAACAAGCCTGAATGGTCCCCAGGACATATGCAACTGAAAACTCACACCCCAGAAGTGACTCGAACCCATACTCCCAGAAGCAACGCATCTGGTATGTACAAGACGCCTTAATCCACTTGACCATCACGACCGGACAAAATGAGGTGATAGCCGAGGCTATTTGAACCACCCCACCGCCGGCACTCGGATAGTTATCTTGGGCATAGCATTTTACCAAATCACCTCATTCTTTGGGGCAACACGTGAGGAACACAAATGCGAACAAGCCTGAATGGTCCCCAGGACATATGCAACTGAAAACTCACACCCCAGAAGTGACTCGAACCCATACTCCCAGAAGCAACGCATCTGGTATGTACAAGACGCCTTAATCCACTTGACCATCACGACCGGACAAAATGAGGTGATAGCCGAGGCTATTTGAACCACCCCACCGCCGGCACTCGGATAGTTATCTTGGGCATAGCATTTTACCAAATCACCTCATTCTTTGGGGCAACACGTGAGGAACACAAATGCGAACAAGCCTGAATGGTCCCCAGGACATATGCAACTGAAAACTCACACCCCAGAAGTGACTCGAACCCATACTCCCAGAAGCAACGCATCTGGTATGTACAAGACGCCTTAATCCACTTGACCATCACGACCGGACAAAATGAGGTGATAGCCGAGGCTATTTGAACCACCCCACCGCCGGCACTCGGATAGTTATCTTGGGCATAGCATTTTACCAAATCACCTCATTCTTTGGGGCAACACGTGAGGAACACAAATGCGAACAAATGGGGTGGTTCAAATAGCCTCGGCTATCACCTCATTTTGTCCGGTCGTGATGGTCAAGTGGATTAAGGCGTCTTGTACATACCAGATGCGTTGCTTCTGGGAGTATGGGTTCGAGTCACTTCTGGGGTGTGAGTTTTCAGTTGCATATGTCCTGGGGACCATTCAGGCTTGTTCGCATTTGTGTTCCTCACGTGTTGCCCCAAAGAATGAGGTGATTTGGTAAAATGCTATGCCCAAGATAACTATCCGAGTGCCGGCGGTGGGGTGGTTCAAATAGCCTCGGCTATCACCTCATTTTGTCCGGTCGTGATGGTCAAGTGGATTAAGGCGTCTTGTACATACCAGATGCGTTGCTTCTGGGAGTATGGGTTCGAGTCACTTCTGGGGTGTGAGTTTTCAGTTGCATATGTCCTGGGGACCATTCAGGCTTGTTCGCATTTGTGTTCCTCACGTGTTGCCCCAAAGAATGAGGTGATTTGGTAAAATGCTATGCCCAAGATAACTATCCGAGTGCCGGCGGTGGGGTGGTTCAAATAGCCTCGGCTATCACCTCATTTTGTCCGGTCGTGATGGTCAAGTGGATTAAGGCGTCTTGTACATACCAGATGCGTTGCTTCTGGGAGTATGGGTTCGAGTCACTTCTGGGGTGTGAGTTTTCAGTTGCATATGTCCTGGGGACCATTCAGGCTTGTTCGCATTTGTGTTCCTCACGTGTTGCCCCAAAGAATGAGGTGATTTGGTAAAATGCTATGCCCAAGATAACTATCCGAGTGCCGGCGGTGGGGTGGTTCAAATAGCCTCGGCTATCACCTCATTTTGTCCGGTCGTGATGGTCAAGTGGATTAAGGCGTCTTGTACATACCAGATGCGTTGCTTCTGGGAGTATGGGTTCGAGTCACTTCTGGGGTGTGAGTTTTCAGTTGCATATGTCCTGGGGACCATTCAGGCTTGTTCGCATTTGTGTTCCTCACGTGTTGCCCCAAAGAATGAGGTGATTTGGTAAAATGCTATGCCCAAGATAACTATCCGAGTGCCGGCGGTGGGGTGGTTCAAATAGCCTCGGCTATCACCTCATTTTGTCCGGTCGTGATGGTCAAGTGGATTAAGGCGTCTTGTACATACCAGATGCGTTGCTTCTGGGAGTATGGGTTCGAGTCACTTCTGGGGTGTGAGTTTTCAGTTGCATATGTCCTGGGGACCATTCAGGCTTGTTCGCATTTGTGTTCCTCACGTGTTGCCCCAAAGAATGAGGTGATTTGGTAAAATGCTATGCCCAAGATAACTATCCGAGTGCCGGCGGTGGGATGGTTCAAATAGCCTCGGCTATCACCTCATTTTGTCCGGTCGTGATGGTCAAGTGGATTAAGGCGTCTTGTACATACCAGATGCGTTGCTTCTGGGAGTATGGGTTCGAGTCACTTCTGGGGTGTGAGTTTTCAGTTGCATATGTCCTGGGGACCATTCAGGCTTGTTCGCATTTGTGTTCCTCACGTGTTGCCCCAAAGAATGAGGTGATTTGGTAAAATGCTATGCCCAAGATAACTATCCGAGTGCCGGCGGTGGGGTGGTTCAAATAGCCTCGGCTATCACCTCATTTTGTCCGGTCGTGATGGTCAAGTGGATTAAGGCGTCTTGTACATACCAGATGCGTTGCTTCTGGGAGTATGGGTTCGAGTCACTTCTGGGGTGTGAGTTTTCAGTTGCATATGTCCTGGGGACCATTCAGGCTTGTTCGCATTTGTGTTCCTCACGTGTTGCCCCAAAGAATGAGGTGATTTGGTAAAATGCTATGCCCAAGATAACTATCCGAGTGCCGGCGGTGGGGTGGTTCAAATAGCCTCGGCTATCACCTCATTTTGTCCGGTCGTGATGGTCAAGTGGATTAAGGCGTCTTGTACATACCAGATGCGTTGCTTCTGGGAGTATGGGTTCGAGTCACTTCTGGGGTGTGAGTTTTCAGTTGCATATGTCCTGGGGACCATTCAGGCTTGTTCGCATTTGTGTTCCTCACGTGTTGCCCCAAAGAATGAGGTGATTTGGTAAAATGCTATGCCCAAGATAACTATCCGAGTGCCGGCGGTGGGGTGGTTCAAATAGCCTCGGCTATCACCTCATTTTGTCCGGTCGTGATGGTCAAGTGGATTAAGGCGTCTTGTTCATACCAGATGCGTTGCTTCTGGGAGTATGGGTTCGAGTCACTTCTGGGGTGTGAGTTTTCAGTTATATATATATATATATATATATATATATATATATATATATATATATATATATATATATATATATATATATATATATATATATATATATATATATTGGTATATACTGGCAGCAGGTTTTCTTTCAAACATGTTTCATTGAATATGACCGCATATTCTGTATTTATTATTTTCTGGTTTAGGGCTTCTATCCCTCTAACTATTTTCTTAGCATCAGGGCTTAATTGAAATAGGAGTTCTCCAAAATTCATTTTCGTACTTTTAAGGTGAAGAAAAGAAGTGATTTACTATAGAGTGTATTACACTTATATGTATAATTTGCACGACGTTTCGAACCTCCATGGTTCTTTCTCAAGTGAACAGATCTTACAATACTAGTTGATTTTATACCCGCATTAGGTCAGGTGATAATACAATGAAGGTGAAAAACATGGGGGGATACATAAGGGATAAATGTGAGGTGAAACATAGAGGCTGCAGAAGGCCCATATGAGGCATCTCCTATCTAAACACAAAGATTAATCCAGTGTAATTGGCCTGTTATGTTGGACATTGTCTTCTGTGTTGGCATCGATATGTTCTTGTCTTGTCCTTACTCTCATGGTGGGTAGAGTAAATAGTTCCGTGATTTGGGTGTTCATGGTAGGTCGCTCTATTCTTATGTGAATTGCCTCAAGAATTTGTAATCTTCTTGAATCTTGGGTTTTGTCTATTATGCAAGTATTCTTGTTCAACATTTCTCTTGTTAGAGTAATGTCATGGGCTTGTCTCATGTGATTCCTAGGGGCACCAGATTGAAGATGGCATGTCAAACGCCTCGTCAGCTTGGTCGACGTCATACCTATGTACTTACATTGAAGGTTACATCCTTCGTGGGGGCAAGTGTACATGTATACAACGCTTGACTGCTGTAGAGGGTTCTCCGTCGGCTTCGGGCTGTTTTTGATAAGGAGTTGGGAAGTCTTCTTGGTTTTGTAGAATATTACTTTGTTTACTTAAAGTAAACAAAACAATTACAGCAATCAACGCAAAGAAAGGTAGTGTGCATTTCAATAAACTTCAAGGCGACTATGGCTTAGGATATGCCTACGGCAATGTTAAGACGCATAAACCAGGTAACCCACTACGCCCTATAATCAGCCAAATACCAACCGCAACTTATCACCTGGCAAAGAAACTCAATGAACTCCTAACTCCATACACTCCAAGTAAGTTTAGTCTACAATCATCAGCAGATTTCCTAGAATTGATCAAATCTACCCAGCCCGATGGAATCATCGCTTCCCTGGACGTTGAATCCCTATTTACCAACGTCCCAGTCGACACAACCATAGGAATGATACTGGACAGAGTATACAGAGACGAGAGCACCTCCAAATTAGACATACCTGAGCCACACTTGAAAAGTCTTCTCGAAGCATGTACAAAGGAAGCCCCTTTCATCAGTCCACAAGGAAACATGTATTTACAAATAGACGGAGTAGCAATGGGCTCCCCCTTAGGAGTTTTATTTGCTAATTTTTATATGGGAACCATCGAAGATAGGGTCTTCAGTAGCAGACAAAAACCAACTGTATACTGCCGTTATGTAGATGACATATTCGTAATAGTAAAAGACTCAGATGAACTAATTGACCTAAAAAGACACCTAGAGAGAGAGTCAGTACTCCGATTTACACATGAAAATAGTGAAAATAACAGTCTGCCATTCTTGGATGTACTAATAACAAAAACAGGAACCTCTTTAAGCACCAACGTATATACCAAGCCCACCAACATAGGATTATGCCTGAACGGTAGAAGTGAGTGCCCCCAAAGATACAAAGCCAGTGTTCTCAATGCTTATATTCGTCGAGCGCTTACCCACTGCTCTGAATGGAGCAACGTGAGTAGAGAGTTTGAAAGAGTAACTCAGGTATTGGTGAACAACGGATATAGCAACGCGGAAATAAACGCTGCTATAAGAAGACACTTGGACCGTTGGTATAATTCAGAACCTAGAACAGAAACCACAACACCCCCAATAAAATTATATTACAAATCAACCATGCACAGTGAACATATAAAAGAGGAAAGAATAATGAAAGAAATAATCCGTAAAGGAGTAAAAAGCACTACTCCTAACCAAAACATAAACCTGATAATATTCTACAAAACCAAGAAGACTTCCCAACTCCTTATCAAAAACAGCCCGAAGCCGACGGAGAACCCTCTACAGCAGTCAAGCGTTGTATACATGTACACTTGCCCCCACGAAGGATGTAACCTTCAATGTAAGTACATAGGTATGACGTCGACCAAGCTGACGAGGCGTTTGACATGCCATCTTCAATCTGGTGCCCCTAGGAATCACATGAGACAAGCCCATGACATTACTCTAACAAGAGAAATGTTGAACAAGAATACTTGCATAATAGACAAAACCCAAGATTCAAGAAGATTACAAATTCTTGAGGCAATTCACATAAGAATAGAGCGACCTACCATGAACACCCAAATCACGGAACTATTTACTCTACCCACCATGAGAGTAAGGACAAGACAAGAACATATCGATGCCAACACAGAAGACAATGTCCAACATAACAGGCCAATTACACTGGATTAATCTTTGTGTTTAGATAGGAGATGCCTCGTATGGGCCAATAAGCCTTCTGCAGCCTCTATGTTTCACCTCACATTTATCCCTTATGTATCCCCCCATGTTTTACACCTTCATTGTATTATCACCTGACCTAATGCGGGTATAAAATCAACTAGTATTGTAAGATCTGTTCACTTGAGAATGAACCATGGAGGTTCGAAACGTCGTGCAAATTATACATATAAGTGTAATACACTCTATAGTAAATCACTTCTTTTCTTCACCTTAAAAGTACGAAAATGAGTTTTGGAGAACTCCTATTTCAATTAAGCCCTGATGCTAAGAAAATAGTTAGAGGGATAGAAGCCCTAAACCAGAAAATAATAAATACAGAATATGCGGTCATATTCAATGAAAATATATATATATATATATATATATATATATATATATATATATATATATATATATATATTATTAAATATGACTGAAAAAGTAAGATTAATAATTCTAACACGAATTTTCTCAATCTTTCGTACATTTCTTTTCACTGTTGGAGGTAATTAAAAAATCAATTCTCCAAAATTCATTTTTATTTCTAGTCTGACGCGACACTTGAGCGCGTTTCGTAAAACGTATTACATTTTCAAAGACTTTACACATACACAACTGAATAGAACTTACATATCTCCGATTTGTTTATATCTACATTTGAGTGAGGTGGATGGGGTGAGGTGGTATTTAATAGGGTATTAATTTCATCAACACAAGACAGAACACGAAACAATGGGTATTGAAATGGAAGTGATTGTAGAAAGCCTATTTTTCCATATTTCTTGATGCTTCTATATTGGAGCGGAGTCTTGAGGTGGGTAGAATATAGTTGTGCATTAATTGGCTGTTGATTGCAATCAACAGCCAATTGAACAGAACGTTTCGTCTTATCAGAGCGTCTCTCAGCAACAGACTGAATATATATTTATATATTTACTTAGATCTATATATATAAGGGAAAATGAACCGAAATTGAAACATTTAATTACATAAATGTTTTCGTGGGACTCAACACACCTTCAGATGTATGAACAATACAGTAGAGGGAAGTGAGGTATAGGCAGGAAGACGAAGGCTCCAAGAGAGGTGGAGAAAACAATGTCCTTAAGACAATGGTTCAAGAAACATAAGAAGAGTGGACACTGCAGAAGACCTGCTGACCAGCACATGTCAGGAACTGAAAGTAATGTCTGTATGGGAATAGTTGTGTAGTAATTCTCTTACTTAGATATTTTATTAATTGATCAAATAAAAATCGATCAAAAATGCATAATGGATATATATATATATATATATATATATATATATATATATATATATATATATATATATATATATATATATATATATATATATATATATATATTATATATATATATATATATATATATATATATATATATATATATATATATATATATATATATATATATTAAATATGACCGAAAAAGTAAGATTAATAATTCTAACACAAATTTTCTCAATATTTCTTATGTTTCCTTTCACTGTCGATGGTAATTGAAAAATCAATTCTCCAAAATTCATTTTTATTTCTAGTCTGACGCGACACTTGAATGCGTTTCGTAATAACTTATTACATTTTCAAAGACTTTAGTTTACACAGACCCAACTATAACCTACAAACACTAAACAGAGTCCTACTATGCTATAATTTAAATGGCTTTCATTTTATATACCTGCATTTGGGTGAGGTGATATGTTACAACAGTTTTGGATGAGGTGAAAACACAAAACAGAACACGAAACAATGGGTATAATATTGGGTAAGTTTAAAGGGAAGAATGGAAGTAACTGCAAAGTGCTTATTGGCCCATATTTCTTGATGCTTCTATATTGGTGCGGAGTCTTGAAGTGGGTAGAATATAGTTGTGCATTAATTGGCTGTTGATTTCTGGTGTTGACTTCTTGATGTGTAGTGCCTCGCAGATATCAAGCCGCCTGCAATCGCTGTATCTGTCGATGATTTCTGTGTTTTTTGTTAAGACTTCTCTGGTGATGGTCTGGTTGTGGGAAGAGATTATATGTTCCTTAATGGAGCCCTGTTGCTTATGCATTGTTAATCGCCTGGAAAGAGATGGTGTTGTCTTGCTTATATACTGTGTTCTTTGAGGCTTACAGTCCCCAAGTGAGCATTTGAAGGCATAGACGACATTGGTCTCTTTTAAAGCGTTCTGCTTTGTGTCTGGAGAGTTTCTCATGAGTAGGTTGGCCGTTTTTTTTTTTTGGTTTTATAGTAAATCGTCAATTGTATCTTTTGATTTTTGTTTGTAGGGATAACGTTCCTATTAACAATATCTTTCAGGACCCTTACCTCTATTTTATGAGCTGTGGAAAAGAAGTTCCTATAAAATAGCCTAATAGGGGGTACAGGTGTTGTGTTAGTTGTATCTTCAGAGGCTGCATGGCGTTTCACCTTCCTTCTTATGATGTCTTCAACGAAATCATTGGAGAAGCCGTTGTTGACTAGGACCTGCCTTACCCTACATAGTTCTTCACCGACTTGCTTCCATCCTGAGCTGTGGCTGAGAGCACGGTCGACATAAGCGTTAACAACACTCCTCTTGTACCTGTCTGGGCAGTCACTGTTGGCATTGAGGCACATTCCTATGTTTGTTTCCTTAGTGTAGACTGCAGTGTGGAAACCTCCGCTCCTTTCCATGACTGTTACATCTAGAAAGGGCAGCTTCCCATCCTTCTCCATCTCGTAAGTAAAACGCAACACAGAATTCCACTCAAATGCCTCCTTCAGCTCCTGCAGATGTCTAACATCAGGTACCTGTGTAAAAATGTCGTCAACATACCTGCAGTATATGGCCGGTTTCAAGTTCATGTCGACCAAGACCTTTTGTTCGATGGTACCCATGTAGAAGTTTGCAAACAGGACACCTAGGGGAGAACCCATGGCGACCCTATCTACTTGCTTATACATGTGCCCATCCAGGCTCAAGAAGGGTGCCTCTTTAATACAAGCTTGGAGCAGTTTCCTTAGAATGTTTTCTGGTATGTCAAGTACAGGCCGGATCACGATACACTCTGTCCGCTATCATCCCGATTGTTTCATCCACAGGTACGTTGGTAAACAGTGATTCTACGTCCAACGAGGCTCTTATCCCTGTGGCCCGTGTTCCCCGCAGTAAGTCAACAAATTCCTTTGGGGACTTCAGGCTGAAGGTGCAAGGTACAAAAGGAGTCAGTAAGCTGTTGAGTCGCTTCGCCAGTCTGTACGTGGGTGTGGGTATCTGGCTGATGATTGGCCGAAGTGGGTTTCCAGGCTTGACATTTCCATTCGCGTATCCAGGTTTGTATTCCCCAATGATCTTTGGCAGGTGGAGTCCGGATTTCTTGGCGTTCACAGTTTCGATCAATTTGTTGACCTTTGCTTTCAATTCGGCTGTTGTGTCCTTCGTTACCCTTTGGAATTTAGTTTGGTCAGAGAGTATGAGGTTCAATTTCGCCGGATATTCGTCTTTTTTAAGAATGACATATATTGGCGACTTGTCACCTCTCCTGACAACTATCTCCTTGTTCTCACGAAGGCTTTTAGCTGCCGCTTTAAGCTCGGGGGACAGTATGGTGCTTCTGTAATTGCCTCGATTCTTTCCTCCTTCTGCAATAAGTTCTGCTTGTAAGGTATCTTTGGTAGTGACCTTCTTTTGTGTCTCGAGGTCGAATATGTCGTCCAACAGAATTTCCAACTCTACTTTCAGGGCCATCTCACTCGGTCTGGACATAACATGACAGTTTATGCCCAGATTTAGGAGAGTGACTTGGTCCTCAGTGAGGTTAATTCCTGCAAGGTTCAGGAAGCCATCTCTTGGTCGTGGAATTGCCATAGGTCCTACATATAATGTTGTTAGTTTCTTGATAATCCTTGTTACAGTGCTGAGGTGATGTTGGTCTGTGAGGATGTCGAGGTGTTGTTCAATGCGGGTACGGATACTTTCGTCGATGTTGCTATTTCTCCACTCGTTTGTAGCATGAAGTAGTTGCGTTTTGTTGTCTTTGATTTCATTCTCTGCCTTGTATATCTGATCACGAATCAGATCCTGGCGATATTTTATCGTGAAGGTTTGATTCCTTGCTGCTGGGTCGTGCGCTTTAATATTATTATATTTTGGTAGCAGTCTTTCCTGTAGACATATATTATTAAATATGACCGAAAAAGTAAGATTAATAATTCTAACACGAATTTTCTCAATATTTCTTATGTTTCTTTTCACTGTCATTGGTCATTGAAAAATCAATTCTCCAAAATTCATTTTTATTTCTAGTCTGACACGACACTTGAATGCGTTTCATAATAACTTATTACATTTTCAAAGACTTTAATTTACACACACACAACTATTAGCTGCAAACACTAAACAGAGTTCTACTATGCTATAATTTAGTGGCTTTCATTTTATATACCTGCATTTGGGTGAGGTGATATGTTACAACAGTTTTGGATGAGGTGAAAACCCAAGACAGAACACGAAACAATGAGTATGATATTGGGTAAGTTTTAAAGGGAAGAATGGAAGTAACTGCAAAGGGCCTATTGGCCCATATTTCTTGATGCTTCTATATTGGTGCGGAGTCTTGAAGTGGGTAGAATATAGTTGTGCATTGATTGGCTGTTGATTGCTGGTGTTGACTTCTTGATGTGTAGTGCCTCGCAAATATCAAGCCGTCTGCTATCGCTGTATCTGTCGATGATTTCTGTGTTGTTTATTAGGATTTCTCTGGCGATGGTTTGGTTGTGAGAAGAGATTATATGTTCCTTAATGGAGCCCTGTTGCTTATGCATCGTTAAACGCGTAGAAAGAGATGTTGTTGTCTTGCCTATATACTGGGTTTTTTGGAGCTTACAGTCCCCAAGAGGCATTTGAAGGCATAGACGACGTTGGTCTCTTTTAAAGCGTTCTGCTTTGTGTCTGGAGAGTTTCTCATGAGTAGGCTGGCCGTTTTTCTGGTTTTATAGTAGTATAGTTTTATAGTATACTATAAAACCAGAAAAACGGCCAGCCTACTCATGAGAAACTCTCCAGACACGAAGCAGAACGCATTAAAAGAGACCAACGTCGTCTATGCCTTCAAATGCCCTCTTGGGGACTGTAAGCTCCAAAAAACCCAGTATATAGGCAAGACAATAACATCTCTTTCTAGGCGTTTAACGATGCATAAGCAACAGGGCTCCATTAAGGAACATATAATCTCTTCCCACAACCAAACCATCGCCAGAGAAATCCTAGTAAACAACACAGAAATCATCGATAGATACAGCGATAGCAGGCGGCTTGACGTTTGCGAGGCACTACACATTAAGAAGTCAACACCAGCAATCAGCAGCCAATTAATGCACAACTATATTCTACCCACCTCAAGACTCCGCTCCAATAGAAGCATCAAGAAATATGGACCAATAGGCTTTCTACAATCACTTCTATTCAATACCCATTATTTCGTGTTCTGTCTTGTGTTGATAAATTTAATACACTATTAAATACCACCTCACCCCATCCACCTCACTCAAATGTAGATATAAACAAATCGGAGATGTGTAAGTTCTATTCAGTTGTGTATGTGTAAACTAAAGTCTTTGAAAATGTAATAAGTTTTACGAAACGCGCTCAAGTGTCGCGTCAGACTAGAAATAAAAATGAATTTTGGAGAATTGATTTTTGAATTACCACCAACAGTGAAAAGAAATGTACGAAAGATAGAGAAAATTCGTGTTAGAATTATTAATCTTACTTTTTCGGTCATATTTAATAATATATGTCTACAGGAAAGACTGCTACCAAAATATACTAATATATATATATATATATATATATATATATATATATATATATATATATATATATTATTAAATATGACCGAAAAAGTAAGATTAATAATTCTAACACGAATTTTCTCAATCTTTCGTACATTACGCTTCACTGTTGGAGGTAAATCAAAAATCACTTCTCCAAAATTCATTTTTATTTCTAGTCTGACGCGACACGGGCGCGTTTCGTAAAACTTATTACATTTTCAAAGACTTCACAAATACACAACTGGTTAGAACTTACGTCTCTCTGATATTATATCTACATTTGAGTGAGGTGGGAAGGATGATGTGGCATTAACACAAGACAGAACAGGGGATATTAATAGGGTATTAAAAGTATCAACACAAGACAGAACAGAAAACAATGGGTATTGAATAGAAGTGTTTGTAGAAAGCCTATTGGTCCATATTTCTTGATGCTTCTACATTGGAGCGGAGTCTTGAGGTGGGTAGAATATAGTTGTGCAATAATTGGCTGTTGATTGCTGGTGTTGACTTCTTGATGTGTAGTGCCTCGCAAACGTCAAGCCGCCTGCTATCGCTGTATCTATCGATGATTTCTGTGTTGTTTACTAGGATTTCTCTGGCGATGGTTTGGTTATGGGAAGAGATTATATGTTCCTTAATGGAGCCCTGTTGCTTATGCATCGTTAAACGCCTAGAAAGAGATGTTGTTGTCTTGCCTATATACTGGGTTTTTTGGAGCTTACAGTCCCCAAGTGGGCATTTGAAGGCATAGACGACGTTAGTCTCTTTTAAAGCGTTCTGTTTTGTGTCTGGAGAGTTTCTCATGAGTAGGCTGGCCGTTTTTCTGGTTTTATAGTAAATCGTCAGTTGTATCCTCTGATTTTTGTCTGTAGGGATAACGTTTCTATTAACAATATCTTTCAGGACCCTTTCCTCCGTTTTATGAGCCGTGGAAAAGAAGTTCCTGTAAAATAGTCTAATAGGGGGTATAGGTGTTGTGTTAGTTGTCTCTTCAGAGGTTGCATGGCTTTTCACTTTCCTTCTTATGATGTCTTCGATGAAACCATTGGAGAAGCCGTTATTGACTAGAACCTGCCTTACCCTACAGAGTTCTTCGTCGACTTGCTTCCATTCTGAGCTGTGGCTGAGAGCACGGTCGACGTATGCGTTAACAACACTCCTCTTGTACCTGTCGGGGCAGTCGCTGTTGGTATTTAGGCACATTCCTATGTTTGTTTCCTTAGTGTAGACTGCAGTGTGGAAACCTCCGCCCTTTTCCATGACTGTTACATCTAGAAAAGGCAGCTTCCCATCCTTTTCCGTCTCGTAAGTGAAACGCAGCACGGAACTCTGCTCAAATGCCTCCTTCAGCTCCTGCAGATGTCTGACATCAGGTACCTGTGTAAAAATGTCGTCAACATACCTGCAGTATATGGCCGGTTTCAAGTTCATGTCGACTAAGACTTTTTGCTCGATGGTACCCATGTAGAAGTTTGCAAACAGGACACCTAGGGGAGAACCCATGGCGACCCCATCTACTTGCTTATACATGTGCCCATCCGGGCTCAAGAAGGGTGCCTCTTTAGTACAAGCTTGGAGTAGTTTCCTCAGAATACTTTCTGGCATGTCAAGAGGAGTACAGGCTGGATCACGATACACTCTGTCGGCTATCATTCCGACTGTCTCGTCCACAGGTACGTTGGTAAACAGCGATTCTACGTCCAACGAGGCTCTTATCCCTGTGGCCCGTGTGCCCCGCAGTAAGTCCACAAATTCCTTTGGAGACTTCAGGCTGAAGGCGCAAGGAACATAAGGAGTCAGCAGGCCGTTGAGTCGCTTTGCCAGTCTGTACGTGGGTGTGGGTATCTGGCTAATGATTGGCCGAAGTGGGTTTCCAGGCTTGTGCGTCTTGACATTTCCATACGCATATCCAGGTTTATATTCCCCAATGATCTTTGGCAGGTGGAGTCCGGATTTCTTGGCGTTCACAGTTTCGATCAGTTTGTTGACCTTTGCTTTTAATTCGGCTGTAGTGTCCTTCGTTACCCTTTGGAACTTAGTTTGGTCAGAGAGTATGATGTTCATTTTCGCCAGATATTCATCTTTTTTAAGAATGACATATATTGGCGACTTGTCACCTCTCCTGACAACTATCTCCTTGTTCTCACGAAGGCTTTTAGCTGCCGCTTTAAGCTCGGGGGACAGTATGGTGCTTCTGTAGTTGCCTCGATTCTTTCCTCCTTCTGCAATAAGTTCTGCTTGTAAGGTATCTTTGGTAGTGACCTTCTTTTGTGTCTCGAGGTCGAATATATCGTCCAACAGAATTTCCAACTCTACTTTCCGGGCCATTTCACTCGGTCTGGACATAACATGACAGTTTATGCCCAGATTTAGGAGAGTTACTTGGTCCTCAGTGAGGTTAATTCCTGCAAGGTTCAGGAAGCCATCTCTTGGTCGTGGAATTGCCATAGGTCCTCCATATAATGTTGTTAGTTTCTTGATAATCCTTGTTTCAGTGCTGAGGTGATGTTGGTCTGTGAGGATGTCGAGGTGTTGTTCAATGCGGGTACGGATACTATGGTCGATGTTGCTATTTCTCCACTCGTTTGTAGCATGAAGTAGTTGCGTTTTGTTGTCTCTGATTTCATTCTCTGCCTTGTATATCTGATCACGAATCAGATCCTGGCGATATTTTATCGTGAAGGCTTGATTCCTTGCTGCTGGGTCGTGCACTTTAATATTAGTATATTAGTATATTGTATATATATATATATATATATTTATTGTGACGGTAACGCGTTGGTGTTCGGCTGTTCAAAAGCTAGGGGTATGGCCTCGTCACATATAGAAACAAAAAATAGAAAATCTGGAACTTCGTCTGTGGTAAGGTAAAGGGAAGACACACAAAACACAAGTAAATTTAACAATGAGTTTTTAATTACGTTAGAAAAGCAAAACATGAATAAAATGGACATACAAATTTGTATAATAAAATCAATTAATCAAAATAATAAGAATAATCAAATGACAAAATGAAAAGTTACGTTAAGACAAGTGAGTAATAACAAGTGTATAACAAACAATGTAAATATTGGTGCAGGAATATTGGCTTTAAGCTATCACCTCTCTTAGTACATGTAAGCCACAGCTTAGTCTACCAACGAGACGTGTTAACTTGTTGAAAGCACTGGATATTCTGAGGTCTGGCGGTCGTGTGGCCCCAGACATCAGGTAGTGTGGTGGGTGGAGGGCAGGTGCAACTGGACCCGCAGCCAATCAGCGAGGAGCAGGTGACAGACAGGTAGTTTGGCGGTTTGAGGTGGAGCAGGTGTTCCTGGCTGCATATGTTTTGTGCTCTGGCATACCTTGGTGGTGTAGTTGGATATTTCTTCCATACTAGTTTTATATAGATGTATAGCGACGTATTTTGGAGGGAAGAGCAGGCTCAATCTCTTGAAGGAGATTATCGTCACAACTCTCCCCCGAAGCCTGCGGTTCTGGAAGAAGTACGTCGTTCTGTGGTGGAGTAATAGATGGAGTCGCTTCTACTTCATAAACTCTGGAGAGGGCATCGGCTATGATGTTGTCAGAACCCTTGATATAGCGGATCTCCAGGTTGAAATCTTGTAAATACAAAGCCCATCGTAGAAGATGCTGGTTAGTGAATTGGGCTTGATGTAGGAAGCGGAGAGGGTTGTGGTCTGAGAAGATGGTTGTAGACCTGGCGCCTTGTAGGTACGGAGCGAAGTGTTGGAGGTTCAGGACGATGGATAGTAGCTCCTTTTCAATAGTGCTGTAGTTCCTCTGGTGTGGTTTCAATTTGTAGCTGTAGTAGCTGACAGGTAGAACCTCCTCGCCTCGTTGTTGCATCAGGACACCACCAACGCCGGTACCACTGGCGTCGACATGAAGGACGAAAGGCTTGGTGATATCTGGCGAGGCGAGAATGGGATTAGAACAGAGGAGGAATTTGAGTTGTTCGAAAGCAACGGTTTGCTGCATGGTCCAATTATACCGTTGCTTGGGACTGGTTAATAGAATTAGAGGTGTGGCGACTGTACTGAAATTCCTCACAAACCTACGGTAGTAGGAGGCAAGACCAAGGAAGCGCAGGAGCTGCTTCCTGGTGGTAGGCTGTGGATACTGTTGGATGGCTTGAGTGTGCAAGTCTAACGGAGCTAGGCTGCCACTCCCAATAACATGACCCAGATAACGCACTTTACCTTTCGCGAAGGTGGACTTGCCCAGGTTGATGGTGAGGCCGGCTGTCAGGAGCTTGGAGAACAGACGTCGCAGCTGGAGCAGATGTTCACTCCAGGTGATGGATGCTACGACGATATCGTCCAGGTAGGCGTATGTGTTATCCAAGCCCTGGATGACACGGTTGACAGCTCTCTGAAAGGTGGCCGGGGCATTACATAGTCCGAAAGGAAGGCGTTCGTATCTGAAAAGTCCAAAAGGAGTGATGAAGGCAGATATCTCTTTAGCTCGCTCCGTTAGACACACTTGATAGTACCCCTTAAGCAAGTCCACTTGGGACAAGTACTGGGCACTACCAATGGCGTCAAGGATGTCATCTATCCTAGGCAAGGGGTAAGCATCCTTGACAGTTACGTTATTGAGTTTTCGATAGTCAGTACATAACCGCACCTTACCTTGGGGTTTGGGCACCAAGATACAGGGTGAGGCCCAGGGGGACTCACAAGGTGTAGCCAGTCCATGATCCAAGAGGTACTGCACCTCAGCACGCATGACTTCCTTCTTGCTCGGGCTGATTCGGTAGAAGGGTTGACGAATCGGCCGGGTGTCGGGGAGCAGTTGGATGTCGTGCTGGGTAACATTACACTCTTGGGGGTCATCTCGGAACAACTCCTGATGTTCTCTGAAGATCTTGACAAGAGGTGCACTATGATTATCCTGAAAGTATTTGGGAAGATCATTAAGGATTTCGGAATTAGAAAGTGCCGACTCCTTGTCAGTGCTTTCGGGAGGAGAAGCTGGGAAGGTCTCACTGTGGATGTAGGGTTCTGTGAAGGTAGAATAATTGTTTAGGACAGTGGGAGGAGTACCATTATATTGCTTCAGGAGGTTGACGTAGCACAGCTGGGTCTTCCGCCGCCTATCTGGAGTCTCGATAACGTAGTTGTTGTTGTTTCTGCACTCCTTGACGCGGTAGGGTCCTGAAAACCTGTTTTGTAAAGGTGAACCTGGGATAGGAAAGTATGCTAGGACGAAGTCTCCCATCTTAAATTTTCTTACATTGCTGGTCTGGTCGTAATGAGTCTTCATCCTCTCCTGGGCTTTCAATAGATTATCATGGGCAAAACGGTGGACTCTCTCTAGAATGTGTTGAAGGTTTTGAAGAAACTGGGGAACATTCTGATGCTCACTGAAGGTGGCATCTCGGAGAGAGTCTTTGAAAGCCTTAAGGGGAGTACGGCACTTACGGCCGTAGAGCATCTCATAAGGAGATACTCCTAGGGACTCATTGGGGAGACTTCTGTAAATACACATTATAAGGTCGATTTGCTTATCCTAATCCTTAGAGGTTTCACTACAAAACTTTTTCAAGAGTGCTTTGATAGTCTGATGACTACGCTCAAGAGAACCCTGTGAAGCAGGATGATAGGGGCTGGACAATACCTGTTTGATGTTGAACTCCTCCAGTGTCCTTTTGAAGAGATCACTGGTGAAGTTGGTACCACAGTCGCTCTGAATCTCCCTGGGAAATCCGTATTGAGTGAAGATCTTCAATAGATGTTTTACAACCGTAGCAGCCGTGATGTTCTTCACTGGAACTGCTATGGGAAATCTGGTGGTAGGACACAGGATGGTTAAGATATAGGCGTTACCTGAACTGGTCCGAGGTAAAGGACCAACACAGTCTATTATGAGTCTGTGGAAAGGTTCCGCAGGCACCTGTATGGGAATCAGTGGTGCTCTGGGAATGGAGATGTTCGGTTTGCCTGCCATCTGACATGTATGACACTGTTTTACGTACTGTTTGACGCTATTTACCATACCTGGCCAGTAGTAGTCTTGACGAATTCCATGGTAAGTCTTGTTGAATCCGTAGTGGGAGAGTGCTCCGTGGGCCAGGTGTAGAATAGTGGGCCGCAGGCTGGTAGGAATCACAAGTTGCTCGATGTTGGCCCCAATCGTCCTCCTCCTTCAGTTTCCTGGGTCTATATCTGCGGTAGAGCAAGTCGTTCTCTAGGAAGAACCCAGGAATACCGTCGGGTTGAGTCTCAGCCTGGAAAAACAATGGTGTTATAGTAAGATCTTCCCTCTGCAACTTACGGAACTCCAACTTGGTCAGATTCGGGGGTAGTTTCTGAGGGTCTTGAGGGACAGCGGTAGCAGTAGAGTCAGCTGTCTGTGGACGTGCGGCTTGTGCACGGGTGGTCACGAGAACCGGAGGAGAAACTTCATCACTCTCTTGAACCTCTGCTGGAACATACGCTAGTATAGGGTTAATTGGCACAGAGGTACACACCTGGGGTTTGTCCATGACGATCAGGTTGGTCGGTTGCAGGTCTTCTGCCAAGTCGTTGCCTAGGAGAAGTTGCACTCCAGGCATGGGAAAAGGCTTTTCCCTGACGGCGACTTGGACTTCTCCGTTCACGTAGGGACAATCCAGGTGGACTCTGGCAAGAGGGTATGGAGTGGTAGCAGTGAGGTCAGTGATGAAGACAGTTTCTCCGGTGTAGGCGATGTTGGGCACAGCCGACTTCAAGATGATCGATTGAAGAGCCGCTGTGTCCCTCAAGATCTACAATTTGAAACGTCCCTCCGGATTTGAACCGTTGGCAGAGACAGTTCCAGTATACAGGTGGTTACTGAAAAGAGAAAGATCATTAACATCAACACCAACATTCATCACAGGCTTACCGGACTTAGGAGGAGTTGGTTTGGGTTTCTGTGGGTCAGTGGTTCCCATGTATTGAGACTTACCACACTTATCTATGGTATGTCCATAGAGTCTACAATACTTGCAGTACAATTGCGAGCCAGCCTGTTCGGTACTCGCTTTCTCGTAACTGTACCACGACTTCTTACTGGAGGATGGTTCGGGTGTCAGCCGGTGGATGAGGCTGTAAGTGTCAGCCGGTGGATGAGGCTGTAAGTGTCAGCCGACTTAGCACACTTCAGGTAGTCGGTTTCTTCTTTATCTGCTAAGTATAGACGGACAGGAGGCGGCACACGCCTCAAGAATTCTTCAACAAGCATCAGGTTGACGAGTTCTGTAAAAGTAGACATGTGCTGCTTCCAGCCATTTCATAAAATTTGTGTTAGCAAACTCGAGGAAGGTAGTGGTACTTGCCTTCAGGTGGTCACGGAATTTCCTTCGATAACTTTCTGTGGAGAGGAGGTAGGCGTCCAACACTGCTTGTTTCAGAGTCTGGTAGTCATTCTCGGACGCCAAAGTACTGAGTGTGACTGCAGCTCTACCTGTAAAATGGACTCTGAGAAGTGTGGCCCATTGGTCGACAGGCCAACTGAGTTGATTAGCAAGGGTTTCAAAGGTGGTGAAAAACACATCAACTTCTGCTTCTACAAAGGATGGCATTAACTTACTTGCATGTGATATATTAAAACTGACGGGAAGATTGGCAGTAGCTTGCTGGCGTTGAGCGAAGTGTGAAGTTTCCAAGGCGATTTCACGTTGACGACACTCTAGAGCCAGAGTCGCTTGTTGCTTGTCATGTTCGCATTGCATCTCCAACTCGCGTCGTTTTGTTTCAAGCTGTACTCGTTCCCGCTCCTGGAGTAGTGCAACCTCACGTTCCTGGAGGGCGAGTCCACGTTCATGTTCTTCTCTCCTCAAGGCAGCTTCACGTTCTTGTTCTTCCCTTCGTATGGCAGCTGCTTCTCTTTGCTGCTCACGTTCAATCTTGGCCAGCTCTAGTTTGAGTTTCATCGTTGCCAAATCAGTTTTATCTGCAATCTAGTAAGTTTCATGAGTTTCAGAGTCTATCTTACCTTGCTCTAAGAAATGATCCAGTAACAGGTTGTATATTTCACTCTTGTTGGCTTGGTAGGGAACTGTTAGTTGATACTCATGTGCAAGAGTTTGTAATTCAGCTCTCTTGGCATGACTTAAAGTCCCAATTGTACCTGCTGGATTTGCACGGAAAGCTTGGAGACGAAACATGGTGAAATTAGCAAATAAATGTACAACGAATATACAGTTATAGTGAATGTCAGAAACAGGACAACGTGGCAACTGGTACCTATCCTGTGGGATCTTTAACAATTAAAGTTAAGTACAAGATGTTAAATGATTAATTTAAATCAAAGGCGCAGGAAATCTTGTACCCGGTACTCATGTAAGAGGATAAGGGCAAGAAAATCCTACTAACAAATGAAACAGTTTCGAAAACAAATGAAACAGTTAATTGCCTCAAAAGTAAAATTGGTAGTCCAAGGATGTAGGCATACCTTGCCGAGTCTCTATAGGACATAAGCAAGTTTTTCCTACTGAAATTAATATGATACTTACAGAATTAGCGAACTTTTGTGCTTTGAAAAATTAAGCTAATTCCCTACCGTTGTATGTATCATCATCTCTGACTGACGTGTAGGGGTGCGAGGTGTCAACTGGTGACGAGAACTGCTGCTGAGGTCCCAATTAAGCAACTAAAGTTCGAGCTAGAGGAACTATGGCCCTCTTTGTCCTCCTACAGTCAGATTGCAGAAGATTGGGTGCACTTGACCCGGGGCAGACCACAGTACCAGGGTACCAATATGATGATCTGTCAAAAATTAGAAATATCCAAGGGACAAAGATGGTAAACACGAGTAATAACACAGAGGGAGAGATGACCAATTAAGAGTATGACTGCGGCCTACAGTCACCACGTAATCCAAAGTTGTCTCACCTTCACCATATGCTTCTCTCGTAATGCACAATACACCGCACCATATAAAAAATGAAATTGAATATGAAAAATAGTAAAAGCTACGTTAACAAAGTTAAATACGCTTACCATAAATTACTACTTGGCACCAGTACCTGAGTGAAGCTCCTAGGACAGGCCCCCACTTAATATGTGACGGTAACGCATTGGTGTTCGGCTGTTCAAAAGCTAGGGGTATGGCCTCGTCACATATAGAAACAAAAAATAGAAAATCTGGAACTTCGTCTGTGGTAAGGTAAATTGAAGACACACAAAACACAAGTAAATTTAACAATGAGTTTTTAATTACGTTAGAAAAGCAAAACATGAATAAAATGGACATACAAATTCGTATAATAAAATCAATTAATCAAAATAAAAAGAATAATCAAATGACAAAATGAAAAGTTACGTTAAGACAAGTGAGTAATAACAAGTGTATAACAAACAATGTAAATATTGGTGCAGGAATATTGGCTTTAAGCTATCACCTCTCTTAGTACACGTAAGCCACAGCTTAGTCTACCAACGAGACGTGTTAACTTGTTGAAAGCACTGGATATTCTGAAGTCTGGCGGTCGTGTGGCCCCAGAGTAATGTCATGGGCTTGTCTCATGTGATTCCTAGGAATCACATGAGACAAGCCCATGACATTACTCTAACAAGAGAAATGTTGAACAAGAATACTTGCATAATAGACAAAACCCAAGATTCAAGAAGATTACAAATTCTTGAGGCAATTCACATAAGAATAGAGCGACCTACTATGAACACCCAAATCACGGAACTATTTACTCTACCCACCATGAGAGTAAGGACAAGACAAGAACATATCGATGCCAACACAGAAGACAATGTCCAACATAACAGGCCAATTACACTGGATTAATCTTTGTGTTTAGATAGGAGATGCCTCGTATGGGCCAATAAGCCTTCTGCAGCCCCTATGTTTATCCCTTATGTATCCCCCATGTTTTTCACCTTCATTGTATTATCACCTGACCTAATGCGGGTATAAAATCAACTAGTATTGTAAGATCTGTTCACTTGAGAATGAACCATGGAGGTTCGAAACGTCGTGCAAATTATACAAATAAGTGTAATACACTCTATAGTAAATCATTTCTTTTCTTCACCTTAAAAGTACGAAAATGAGTTTTGGAGAACTCCTATTCCAATTAAGCCCTGATGCTAAGAAAATAGTTAGAGGGATAGAAGCCCTAAACCAGAAAATAATAAATACAGAATATGCGGTCATATTCAATGAAACATGTTTGAAAGAAAACCTGCTGCCAGTATACACCAATATATATATATATATATATATATATATATATATATATATATATATATATATATATATATATATATATATATATATATATATATATATATATATATATATATATATATATATATATATATATATATATATATATATATATATATATATATATATATATATATATATATATGCGAACAAGCCTGAATGGTCCCCAGGACTATATGCGAATGAAAACTCACACCCCAGAAGTGACTCGAACCCATACTCCCAGAAGCAACGCAACTGGTAACTACAGGGCGCCTTAATCCGCTTGACCATCACGGCCGTCAAAAGGAAGTGATAGCCGAGGCTATTTGAGCCACTTCCCCGACGGCAACTCGGATGGTAATCTTGGGCATAGCATTTCACCAAATCACCTCATTCTTTGGGGCACACGTGAGGAACACAAATGCGAACAAGCCTGAATGGTCCCCAGGACTATATGCGAATGAAAACTCACACCCCAGAAGTGACTCGAACCCATACTCCCAGAAGCAACGCAACTGGTAACTACAGGGCGCCTTAATCCGCTTGACCATCACGGCCGTCAAAAGGAAGTGATAGCCGAGGCTATTTGAGCCACTTCCCCGACGGCAACTCGGATGGTAATCTTGGGCATAGCATTTCACCAAATCACCTCATTCTTTGGGGCACACGTGAGGAACACAAATGCGAACAAGCCTGAATGGTCCCCAGGACTATATGCGAATGAAAACTCACACCCCAGAAGTGATGGTCAAGCGGATTAAGGCGCCCTGTAGTTACCAGTTGCGTTGCTTCTGGGAGTATGGGTTCGAGTCACTTCTGGGGTGTGAGTTTTCATTCGCATATAGTCCTGGGGACCATTCAGGCTTGTTCGCATTTGTGTTCCTCACGTTTGCCCCAAAGAATGAGGTGATTTGGTGAAATGCTATGCCCAAGATTACCATCCGAGTTGCCGTCGGGGAAGTGGCTCAAATAGCCTCGGCTATCACTTCCTTTTGACGGCCGTGATGGTCAAGCGGATTAAGGCGCCCTGTAGTTACCAGTTGCGTTGCTTCTGGGAGTATGGGTTCGAGTCACTTCTGGGGTGTGAGTTTTCATTCGCATATAGTCCTGGGGACCATTCAGGCTTGTTCGCATTTGTGTTCCTCACGTGTGCCCCAAAGAATGAGGTGATTTGGTGAAATGCTATGCCCAAGATTACCATCCGAGTTGCCGTCGGGGAAGTGGCTCAAATAGCCTCGGCTATCACTTCCTTTTGACGGCCGTGATGGTCAAGCGGATTAAGGCGCCCTGTAGTTACCAGTTGCGTTGCTTCTGGGAGTATGGGTTCGAGTCACTTCTGGGGTGTGAGTTTTCATTCATATATATATATATGTATATATATATAATGTTAATAATATATTAAAGGAGAAAAAGAGGATGAACACTCACACTGGACGTTAAGGTTGAGAGCGTTGCTCTGGCCGTCACCCTCCTGGATACTACCGAGGCAGGTGTACAAGCCACGCATGTCGGCCGTCACGTTGTGGAGGCGCAGGGTGGTGTTGGTCGCCTGCGGCCCCCACTCCGCCCGTCGCAGCGGTCGCCCCTGCACCCAGAGAGAGAAATATGCATTTAACTTCTCAAAATTAGTGACCTCGGACCAGATTTACGAAGCAGTTACGCAAGCATTTACGAACCTGTCCATCTTTTCTCAAAACTGGCGGCTGTGTTTACAATTATTGAACAGTTAATGAGCTCCGAAGCACCAGGAGGCTGTTTATAACAATAACAAATGTTGATTGCGAAATTTTCAGGCTAGTAAACTGTTCAATATATGTAACCAAAGCCGTCAAAGATAGAGTCAAGATGTACACGTTCGTAAGTATTTGCGTAAGGGCTTTGTGAATCCGGGTCCAGGTTTTGGGTTTTGCAAATATAATTTTAGTTTAACGTGTGTCGATGTGTGTAGCCAATTGCGTTGGAGTACGTGTAAGTATTCTAATCGCTACATGTGCAAACATACGTGCTCAAATATTTACAAGTTCAAACACACACACACACACACACACACACACACACACACACACACACACACACACACACACACACACACACACACACACACACACACTCACACACACCAACCCCTGTCAGCCATCCTCACTAAGTACCCACCTAAGGCACCCTCCCCCCTCCAACCCCCCTCGTCCCACTCACTCCTCCCCCCAGGATCTCCCTTCTCCCCCATCCCCCAAAGCCCTCCCTTCTCCCACATGTCCTCCCGTCTCTCCCACCCACAAGTCCTCCGTTCTCCCCCGCCCCCATAAGCCCACCACTCTTCCCCACCCCACCTAAGCCTTCCCCTCTCCACCACTCCTCAAAACCCTCCCTTCTTCCTCACCCACCTCAGCCTTCCCTTTACCCCCAAGGCTGTTGGGCAGGACGGAATCTCACCATGGGTATTGAAAGAGTGTGCAGGAGCACTTTGTTTGCCACTCTGCATAGTGTATAGTAGGTCACTGGAAACGGGAGACCTACCAGAAATATGGAAGACTGCTAATGTAGTACCAATATACAAAAAGGGTGACAGACAAGAGGCTCTGAACTACAGGCCAGTGTCCTTAACTTGTATACCATGCAAGATGATGGAGAAGATCGTGAGAAAAAACCTAGTAACATATCTGGAGAGAAGAGACTTCGTGACAACCCATCAGCATGGGTTCAGGGAGGGTAAATCTTGCCTTACAGGCTTAAATGAATTCTACGATCAGGTGACAAAGATTAAGCAAGAAGGAGAAGGATGGGCGGACTGCATTTTTTTTTTTGACTGTCGGAAAGCCTTTGACACAGTACCCCATAAAAGGCTGATGCATAAGCTGGAGAAACAGGCAGGAGTAACTAGTAGGGCGCTCCAGTGGATGAGGGAGTACCTAAGCAATAGGAAGCAGAGAGTTACAGTGAGGGGTGAGACCTCAGATTGGCCAACAGGGCTCTGTACTTGGACCTATCCTGTTTCTGATATACGTAAATGATCTCCCAGAGGATATAGACTAATTCCTCACAATGTTTGCTGACGACGCCAAAATTATGAGAAGGATTAAGACAGAGGAGGACAGCTTGAGGCTTCAAGAAGACCTGGACAAGCTGCAGGAATGGTCGAACAAATGGTTGTTAGAGTTTAACCCAAGCAAATGTAATGTAATGAAGATAGGTGTAGGGAGCAGGAGACCAGATACATGGTATCATTTGGGAGATGAAATCCTGCAAGAGTCAGAGAGAGAGAAAGGCCTGGGGGTTGATATTATCACGCCAGACCTGTCCCCTGATGCTCATATCAGGAGGATAACATCAGCGGCATATGCCAGTTTGGCTAACATAAGAACGGCCTTTAGAAACTTGTGTAAGGAATCTTTCAGAACATTATATACCACATAAGTTAGACCAATCCTGGAGTATGCGGCTCCAGCATGCAGTCCATATCTAGTCAAGCATAAGACTAAACTGGAAAAGGTTCAAAGGTTTGCCACCAGACTAGTACCCGAACTGAGGGGTATGAGCTACGAGGAGAGACTACGGGAATTAAACCTCACGTCACTGGGAGACAGAAGAGTTAGAGGGGACATGATCACCGCATACAAGATTCTCAGAGGAATTGATAGGGTTGATAAAGACAGGCTAGTTAACACAAGGGGCACACGCACTAGGGGACACAGGTGGAAATTTAGTACCCAAATGAGCCATAGAGACGTTAACAAGATTTGTTTCAGTGTCAGAGTAGTAGACAAATGGAATGCATTAGGAAGTGATGTGGTGGAGGCTGACTTCATACACAGCTTCAAGTGTAGATATGATAGAGCCCAATACGCTCAGAAACCTGTACACCTGTTGATTGACGGTTGAGAGGCGGGACCAAAGAGCCAGAGCTCAACCCCCGCAAGCACAATTAGGTAAGGACACACACACACACACATGCACTCACACACCCCGTGTAGTGCCTTACTTATATAGTATACAAGGTTCCGAAGGATTCCTTACACAGGTTTCTGAAGGCAGTTCTGATGCCTTCAGAAACTTGGCTGGACTGATGCCTTCAGTTCAGGCTGGACTCGTATGCGAGTCCAGCCTCGCATACGCCGCCGATACGAGCGCATTCGGATGGGTTATAGGTTGTGATTTCGCTATGTGTAACCCGTAATGTCATTGTATTCAATAAATATTTCAGTGTTTCTGGTCATTATATCTTAGAGCTGGAGGTCAAGGGGTGGGAGAGGGCGAGTCAACATCCCTCACACTTGCCTAACAATAATCTGAAGTATTGAATGTTACAATGACATGAGTTATTGTTCATTATTCATTTGGCCAGAGGGACATCGAAGGCTGAAGAGATTGGTGAACAAAAAATTGGCCAATTCATTTGTCTCATACTTTTTCGTGACGTCAGAAAGTTTAGTGATCCAAGATTTTAAGGTCCGGGTGACTGAAGCTTTCTGACATCATGAAGCATCACCAGACTACTGAACCACCCAGTGTCTGATACCCTGACCGTCTCCCACCTCGACGCTCCTCTCACCAGGGCAGGAGCGAGAGTATGGCTCGTTACTGTGCATATTGCTAATGAGACTTACGTTATGAAACCAGGTGACGTTATAGACCTTAGGATTGGCCTTGAGGTGACAGGTGAAGGTGACAGAGCCGCCCTCACGAACACCGGCCTCGCCCCCTCCTCCTCCCCCGCTGATGCTGAGGGTGGCCACCGGCACGACTGTGGACACACACACACACACACAGTAAACAACATGGAACCAAATATTTCACATGCAAACTATTGAGTTTAAAACTTACTTTGTGATCTAGAAACATGAATCAGAGACTCTTTGGCTATTAGGCCCATTGCAGTTTATCATCTTCAATGTTATATAGATGGCGGGGGCAGTATGCTGGCCGTCCCATGTTGGTGCTGAAGACGGTAGACAGTAACAAGGTGATAGCTGGCTGTTGGTACGTGACTGAATTAGTGTGATGTGCAGCGCCTCGTCGACGGCCACTCTTCTACTGTTGCATCTGGTGATTATTTCAGTGTTGCAATCGACAGATACAGTGACAGATGATTGGACACGAGCAAGGCACTGCACATGAGACAATCCCAGCCAGTCATCAACAGTCTCCTGCCACAATGTCACTTCGCCAATCTGGACACCAAGGCGCACCTTGCAACATACTGTCTCAGCAAACTTTAAACACAGGAGACGGGTAACCTGTGGTGATCTTATAGGCCGCATGGGACACTTCGTCTCTCTTTAGGTTATGTTCTGTGAACCTTCAGTCAAACTGTAGTCACTTGTTTCCTGCCTCTGAGATGGTAAAAAAAACGAATTCTCTCAGCATCATGCTGTACTAAAACAGAAAAATTGCTTTTGGAAGGATGATATTTCATATCCATTTTTAGATGAAGACCATAATATATATATATATATATATATATATATATATATATATATATATATATATATATATATATATATATATATATATATATAAATATATATATATTATCAATGTCCTGGGGACCATTCAGGCTTGTTCGCATATATATATATGTATATATATAAAAGATCCAGCTCTAGAGTCATTGAACTCAACCATGCAGTCATACCCAATATAATGTCTTCAGAAAAGACACACACACACACACACAGACACACACACACACACACACACACACACACACACACACACACACACACACACACACACACCAACAGACACACACACACACACACACACACACACACACACACACACACACACACACACACACACACACACACACACACACAGACACACACACACACACATACACACACACACACACACACACACACACACACACACACACACACACACACACACACACACACACACACACACACCAACAGACACACACACACACACACACACACACACACACACACACACACACACACACACATACACACGCACACACACACACACACACACACACACACACACACACACACACACACACACACACACACACACACATACACACGCAAACACACACACACACACACACACACACACACACACACACACACACACACACACACACACACACACACACACACACCAACAGACACACACACACACACACACACACACACACACACACACACACACACACACACACTCCAACAGACACACACAAATACACATACAAAAAGATTAATAATATTCTTTATCATTGAGACGATGGTGGAAGGAAGATACAACATATATGTTAGATATTTACTTAACACATATGTTGAATCTAACTTCCACTATCGTCTCAATGGTTTCAACGTCTTCTGCACCCCGTGTAGTGCCCAAACCCGTCCATGCACCCTGTGTAGTGCCCACACCCTCCCCTGCACCCCATGCAGTGCCCACACCCTCCCCTGCACCCCGCGCGGTGCACACACCCGCCCCTGCAGCCTGTGTAGTGCCCACACCCTCCCCTGCACCCCGTGTAGTGCTCACACCCTCCCCTGCACCCTGTGTAGTGCCTACACCCTCCCCTGCACCCCGTGTAGTGCCCAAACCCTCCCCTGCACCCTGTGTAGTGCACACACCCTCCCCTGCACCCCGTGTAGTGCACACACCCGCTCCTACTCCCCGTGTAGTGCCAACATCCGCCCTTGCACTCCGTGTAGTGGTCACACCAACCGCTGCACCCAGTGTAGTGCCCACACCCGCCCGAGCACCCCGTGTAGTGCCCACACCCGCCCGAGCACCCCGTGTAGTGCCCACACCTGCCCCTGCCACCCGTGTAGAGCGCACGCCCGTCCCCGCACCCAGAGTAGCGCCCACACCCTCCCCTGCACTCCGTGTAGTGCCCACACCTGCCCCTACACCCCATGTAGTGCCCACACCCAACCCCTGCACCCCATGTAGTGCCCACACCCGCCCATGCACCTCGTGTAGTGCCCACACCTGCCTCTGCACCCCGTGTAGTGCTCACACCCACCCCTGCACCCCGTGTAGTTCCCACACCCGCCCCTGCACCCATTGTAGTGCCTAAACCCTCCCCTGCAACCCGTGTAGTGCCCACACCCACCCCTGCACCCCGTGTAGTGCCCACACCCACCCCTGCACCCCGTGTAGTGCCCACACCCGCCCCTGCAGCCTATGCTGTGCCCACACCTACCGCTACACCCCGTGTATTGCCCACACCTTCTCCTACACCCTGTGTAGAGCACACACCTGCCCCTGCACCCCGAGTAGTGCCCACACCCGCCTCTGCACCCCGTATTGTGCCCACACCCGCCCCGGCACCCCGTGTAGTGCCCTCACCCGCCCATGCACCCCGTGTAGTGCCCACACCCTCCCCTGCACCCCGTGTAGTGCCCTCATCCGCCCATGTACCCCTTGTAATGCCCATACCCGCCCCTGAACCCTGTGCAGTGCCCACATCTTCCGCTACACCCCGGGTATTGCCCACACCGTCCCTACACCCCGTGTAGTGTCCACACCCAACTCCTGCACCCCGTGTAGTGCCCACACCGTCCCTACACCCCGTGTAGTGTCCACACCCAATCCCTGCACCCCGTGTAGTGCCCACACTCACCCCTTCACTCCGTGTAGTGCCCACACCCACCCCTGCACCCTGTGTAGTGCCCACACTCACCCCTTCACTCCGTGTAGTGCCCACACCCACCCCTGCACCCTGTGTAGTGCCCACACCATCCACTGCACCCCGTGTAGTATGTTATACTCAAATTCTGTCAGTTGAAATGTAACCAATCACAGGCAAGTAGGCCTCTGACGTCATGCCAGACAGAGGAGCATCAAGCATGCTCCCAGCAGCCTCAGTTATCCTCACAGGCTCAGAGTAGAAGGACCTCGGCTAGGCAGATATATACCTTGCAATCTCAGTCAATAAATATATACAGAAGCGACTACTGTGTCTACCTTCTACCCGAACAAGGTAAACGAATACTGGTAGCAGCAGTGGGACCCAGAATTTTTTTTTCTGGAAACAAAAGTTCAAGTACCCAGCATCGCCTCGTGTTCCAGCCATAACCGCCGCCACCGCCACCGCCATAAGCCGCCATCCTGCCACCCACGCATCAAATATTGTGCCAGACCGGGGTCCTGCCATCAACCACTACTCCAGGCCAACGTTTCAGAAGTAAGGATCAATATTTTCCTGTGAGAACGGGCACTCATCAGTGAGGAGGAAGGAAGCTTCCCGCGCCAGCCATTTTTGAACCTCGCGCCACCACGTGGGAACCACCTAGTGCACCCACCACCACCACCACCGCCACCCAAGCTGACAGTATCAAGCTTCGTGAGGGTGCAAGCTACTGCAATCGTCGTCAGCCATCGTCGCAAGTATCAACTGGTTATTCCATCGTCGCAATATTGTCGTCGTCAGAATTTATCTTCGTGCTTCTAGCGTGAACAGTGTGGGGTCCCTGAGTCTCACGCCACCGCCGCCAGGAGCGTTGCCGTCGCATCCAGTTTGTAAACACGCCTCACATGGGCCTCTTCCGATCTTCACGACGCTTCTCCTACTTTGGCTACTGGTGATCCTCATAAATTACAACCCTGAGATAAGTAATTGCTAGTTGAGAACAACGTGCCAAGTGTTAAAAAGTGACTTATGTAATAATTCCCATAATATCCTGTGAATTAACCATTCAGTGACTTGTTAAATATTGGAGCCGGTTTAGTACTCCAGAGGCCCACAGTTTCTCTGAGACATTTCAATATTCCCTGCATATGATTCCATTATTCATTAATTGTTACTAGTGTCATTACTGAATTCAAAGGTGAGAGAAGTAAGAAATAATTGTTCTAGCAGTTTATTTTGCATAAAAGAAATTTGTTTTTGAGATTTCCATAGACAATAGAACAGAATTTTTTTTTTATATTTCTCCAGACCTAACTTGAAATTTATCCTTTAAGCATTTTATTTTAAACTTTTACCATAGGAGTTATATACATTCCTGTGTCCAGTTTATGTGCTACATCCATATTTCTTGCATTGCCACTTGTTGTGTTGAATCTTTTTAATGAAATTTTGCAATTGCACTTCCAGTTTTTATATTCTCAATTGCTGTGCTTAGTCTGGTTTAATTAATTTACATACATCTAATTCCAGTCATTTTTTTAATGAAAGATTGCTAAATTTAGTTTACAATTGCTTGTTCTTAATTATTTTCTTGCCTAGCCCAATTTAATAATTTTATTTCTGCCATTTTTACTTTAGCCAAGTTGATATTTTTTTGTGTTTATTTTTGTGTATACTATTTCTGATGCCAGGTGCACTTAATTATAATCTGCGTTCAAATATTACTTCCACGACTGTGACAATGCCTACCACTGTTGAAACCCCTTCAGAATCAATGGGAACAGTTGCTCGTCCCAATGGCCAGAGATCAGCTCAGGAAATGGCTATTCCTCTTTTTGCTGGGGAATCGCGTTTATTAGAATCATGGTTTAGTAAGGTTGAAGCGAAAACAGTTGCACGTTTTTCTAAGCCTACTGATGCCGAATACTTAGCAATTGCACGGTCAGCCGTGGACACAACCAAAGGTGATGCACGTTTTGTTGTTGATGAGAAAGCCATTGTTAGCCTCCAGTCTTGGCCTGAATTTAAGGATTTCTTTCGCCGTCGCTTTGTTAATAAAGGAGACCTTGACCCATATAGGTTAGTCAAGAAAATTGCCAATGCCACCATGCAGCCTGGTGAATCGTTTAATGCGTTTACTAGCCGTCTCGATCAGTATCTGTATGCCTTAGTTTCTGCTATGAATAATTCAACTTGGTTAGATAAAGACAATAATCTGTCCCCTGAGGCTATGGCCAAAATGATAGCATTTGGTACTTTAATGCATTTTGCCCCCGAGCATACAAAACCAATCGTTGAGCAACAAAATTTTGGTGTTAAACATGAAATTGGTGAAGTATTTGAGGCTATTAACAATGCCGCAGATAAACTAGCTCCCCGAAGTGCTCAACTGTTGCCACCCTCTGATGCTGTAAATGTAGTCACAAGCTCTCAGCATCCTCCCACAAATTCTCAAAACTCTTGGTCGCAGAAGCGTACCCATGCTCGTAGCCCCCAGTCAAATTCGCCGCCTCATAAAATGCCGAAACGCCATAGTCCACAACCATCCACTCCCTCATGTTGGCATTGTGGTAAGAGTAACCACCTTGCAAGGGACTGTTGGTCCGCCCCTAGATCATCACCTCCTAGACAATTCTCTCGGCCCCCTCATCAATCTAATCATTCTAGGCTTCCATATTGCACGTACCATAAACAAGTTGGTCACCACACTGCGGATTGTAGAGCTAGGCAAAGGACATCTCCACCTCGTAACTCCCATGGTCAGTCTTGGCGAGGCTCACAGCGTCCAAGACATTATCAGAACTCTCGTAATTACAACTCCCAGCCCAGCTATAATGCAACTTCAAATTATAATGCTCAGTCACAGAATGCTGGAGCTCAGAATGTTCACTCCATGTCGTCGGGAAACCCCCAAGGCCATCCGCTAACCAATTCAAGCTAGCCAATCCTAGTGCCCTCCCTGTGTATTCAGTAGCTACCCAAAATAGATTTGGACACTTGACAGAGGAGGACACTGACTCTAGACCAGTTGTAGATGTTGACGGATCCACAGTAAATTTGACACAAACAAGACACAGATATCCCAGACAACATAAGTCAAAAATAGTAACTTGTCCAGTCTCAAGTGATGGTCCCCTTGTACCAGCCATTGTACATGGTAGAGTTTTAAAAGTTTTTCTTGACTCAGGTGCAAAAATTAATATTGTCAAGCCCTCAGCTCTTAGAGACATTGAGAGTAAGCACCCTACTATTTTAAAACAGTCACACATACCTTTTCTAAGTGGTATTTCAGGAAATAAAGTAAAAGTTCAGGGTGAAATTGACCTCCCACTCAAGTTCAATGATGTCACATTGTCTATAACATGTTTAGTTGTTGACATTATTCATTTTCCTGGAGACATTCTCTTAGGTCTGTACACCATGATTGATGAAAATATTGCATTGTTTCCCCATCGTTGGAACATAAGTATCAAAGACCATGTCATACCCTTGTGTAGCATGTATCGACAGGGCCACGAGTTCAACCTTCAATCAGATTATGTTAATTTTGTTGACACCCGCCTTGCAAGCGTAGGTTTGTCAGATCATTGTCGTGGTAGCATACCCGAGAAAACAGGCACTCGATTGAAGCATAGTAGTTGTGCAGTTGTTAAGGAGAATGAGTATCGGGACTTTCTGGAAGGGGACGCCCTAACGGATTCTCGTTGTCTCGCTCGCCTGGCAGCTTCCATCTCTGAAGTCAGTGGTTCCATGGCTACTGACACTGTGTTACACCCTCATTCTCTCACCAGAATAAGAGTTAAGGTTCAGGGAGTGCCTGAGTTGTCGGATGTGATTGCGGAAAGTGAAACATGTAAAGTGAATGGTACATTTGTTGAACCCTCCTGGCACACAGTGCAGGATGGTACTGTCACACTATTTATCGCAAACACTAGTAATGCCGATATCCATCTCCAGTCTGGTACCCATGTTGTAGATTTTGCCCATTACTCGTTACCGGTGCGAGTTGTGGATGATGTCTCCATGGATCATACTGTTTGTACACTCACACCAGGAGAACAGGGATCTCAGCCAGAGGTGCAAGCGCAACACCTCAGTCCTACTGATTTTCCTGACTCTGTGGCTCAGCTTTTGAAAATTTTGAACAAGAATAGAGCTGTTGTTGCTCTACCAGGAGAAAAATTAGGTCTCACTCCTCTCATTACACATAAAATTCCCCTTGAACAAGGAACTACGCCTATTTATGTACCAGCTTACCGTCTTCCCCATTCTCAGAGAGCAGAAGCAGATAGACTTGTAGAGGAAATGTTACAGAGTGATGTAATTGAATCGAGTAATTCGCCATGGAACGCTCCATTGATTCTTGTACCAAAACGAGATGGGACTTGGAGACCTGTAATTGATTATCGCAAGCTTAACAGAGTAACAATACCTGATCGTTTCCCACTTCCAGTTCTAAATGATTTGTTGCAAAGTATTGGTCGAAACAAAGTATTCTCAACGTTAGATTTGTTGCAGGGATTCTGGCAAATCCCCCTTGATGAGGAAAGTAAACAATTGACAGCCTTTAGTACTCCCAATGGTCATTTTCATTTCAAAAGAATGCCGTTTGGTTTGCGTAGTAGTCCAATAACCTTTTCACGGCTCATGACAAATCTATTTCGTAGATTGATAGGAAGTACGCTTCTAGTTTACCTTGATGATCTCATAATCATGTCGCAAGATGTTCAGACTCATTTCCAGAACCTTGAAAAGGTACTTGCAAAGCTCGCTGAAGCTAATTTAAAAATAAAGCTTGCAAAATGTTCATTTTTAAAGCAAAAGATTAATTTCCTAGGTCATACAGTTACACCTTCAGGTATTACATTGAATGAATCAAAAATTATTGCTGCCCGTGATTTTCCAACACCTCGTACCGCAGAAGCCGTAAGACAGTTCACAGGTCTTGTAGGATTTTATCGTTCATTTATTGCTGGATTCTCTATTATAGCCGCTCCGCTTTACAAGTTGCAAAGAAAAGATGAACCCTTTGTTTGGGGAGAGGCCCAGGATCAATCATTCAAAAAACTCAAAGCAGCCTTGATTTCGTCACCTGTCCTTAGGTACCCAGATTTTTCTAAACCTTTTACGTTGGTTACAGATGCTAGTGACATAGGTTTAGGTGCTGCATTACTTCAAACAGAAGGTCACAGAGATCACGCAATAGCTTATGCTAGCCGTACTTTATCTAAAGAAGAGAAAAATTATAGTGCAACAGAACAAGAAGCCTTGGCAGTTGTTTGGGCACTTAAACATTTTAAGGATACAATTTATAATTACCCAGTTCATGTTCTTACAGATCACCAACCATTAATTCCCTTGTTCAAAAATAAGAATCCAGTTGGAAAGTTTGCTAGATATTTGCTCACAATTCAAGAATTCAATCCCACATTTGGATATATTCCAGGAAAGCAAAATGTTGTAGCCGATGCGTTTTCTCGACACGTAGCTGCGATTCAGTTAAATTACCCAGCATTAGATGCTACAGTAGTAGAAACGGAACAAAGACAAGACCCCATATGGGCACCCGTCATTAAATTTTTGACTAAGCAAGACACTCGCCCGATTCATAAACCGCCAGTACCATTGAAAGAACTAGTTATGTTGGACAATTTACTGTGTAGAGTAGTAAAGCTAGGGACAGCCCCGAGGAAATGTTGTCAGTTAGTTGTTCCAGCTGTCTTGGTACCAACTGTGTTAAAAATTATCCATGATGCTCCTGCAAGTGCACATCCAGGAAAGGATCGTACACTCCAGCAAGGTCGATTGAAATATTTTTGGCCAAAAATGGCTAAGGAGATTGCTCATTATGTTGACAGATGTTTAACTTGTTTACAGCACAAGGGACATGTTTCAGGACCTAATCCAATTCAGGTGTACCCAGCAACTAAAGCTCCTTGGGAACGAATATCGATGGATTTATTGACAAATTTTGCGGAAACAGAGAAAGGGAACAAACATTTGCTTGTAATGGTCGATAATTTTTCACGGTTTTGCGAACTAGTTCCTATCCCGAACAAAACAGCAGAAACCATAGCCAGCGCATTCCATGACCAAATAATTTGTAGATATAGTATGCCTAAAGTAATCCTTTCAGATAATGGACCAGAATTCAGTAATAGTATTCTAACTAGCTTGTGTGATTTATATAACATCAAAAAATGTAGTATTATGCCTTATCATCCGGCAAGTAATGGACTAGCTGAACGTACTAACAGGAAAGTGTTAGATGCCTTGAGAGTCACGTTGAATTTTGATAACAACAATTGGGATGATTTTATACCCTTAATTCAGTGTGCTATAAATTCTTCAATTAATGTTTCTACTGGTGACACACCTCACGCTATTCTTTATGGTACAGATAAGATCCTCCCTAATGAATTGATTAACGTACCTCCTACTCCCTTATATAACGTAGATGATTTTGTTCAAGTGAAGCGTAGACAAATGCAACTAGTATTCAAGAAAATACGAGAACAACTGTCCAAAGCAACAGCTGAGTTCACTCTAGCAAGGAATGCACGAGCTAAACCCAATAAAATAACTATTGGATCTGTAGTAATGATACTTAACCAACACAGGTCTGGTCCTATGTATAAGTTAACTAAGAAATTTTTGGGTCCATATAAGGTAATCGAGCTTATTAAAGGTAACAAATACAGACTTAAGAACTTGTTAACAGGAGAGTATATAAATGAACATTTAGACCACATGAAGTTAGCTAAAATGACTGTTGACGAGACTGATGAGGAAGATGACAATGAACTTACCCAGACAGATACTCCTACTCGGACACCACCTTCTGTGGTTGACAGACCACTTGATGCTCAGCAACCCCATACTAGCAATTATAATCTTAGATCTAGACCTCTCGTTTCAACCGTGCACTCACCACATGTCCATTGGCTAGATGTTAACGAGGATATCTCTCAAGATGATAGTTTGTCGCATGAAGTTTCACCTGTTCCGGACCTTCAGTCAGAGCCAGAGTTGTATAGTGCTCTGGATGAGCTAGGTGTAGATATCCGCAGAATTTATAATTGAATGCACTCTGCAGTTATTCTGTTTGTTTTGAAAAAAAAAAAAACATTTGCAGTATTTCTACCACATGTGTCTTATTATTACCATTATATATAATGTATAGTTTTTCTCAACTTTATTTTGTTATAAATTAGATGCCATTGTTAAGTCTACTACCATTTGTATTTTCACAGTGCTTGTCATAGGAGTTATTATTGTTCTAGCAACCACATTGAGGCCAGTGAATCCTGACTGCTATCACGCAGATGTTAGTCTTCTTGATCCAGGTCTTGTATATGCTTGTAAATATATTGCACATTATATATATTGTACATTGGTCTTGTAAATATATTGTATTATTTCAGAAAAAAAAGAGAAAAAAAAAAAAAAAAAATCATTATCTATCTTGAAATTCAATTGTGGTTGTTAGGTCAGAACTTTGTTCCATTAATGTAATAATTGTTTAATTTTGTATGGTTTTCAAGCACATGCCATTGACACATGTTAATAATTTTGTTTAGGCAATACCTTGAGTTGTATTGTTCATATCTGATCAGTAGACATACACATGTTCTTAATACTCTGGTTTAATCAAAGAATTGTTACCATGATTTTCACCTATTATGATGAATTTTTTTTTTGGTGCATATATGCCGAGTTGTTAGTATTACGCACACCTGATCTTCCTTCAATGTTTTATTATGCAAATTTCACATGTAAGCCATTATTGTATGCCACCGAGGTCCTTTCAGTATCATTGTAACTATATAGCTAGCCAGAGCTTGTCGACAAGGGACGTCGACTTGGTAGCGTGTCCGAGCGGTGTTATACTCAAATTCTGTCAGTTGAAATGTAACCAATCACAGGCAAGTAGGCCTCTGACGTCATGCCAGACAGAGGAGCATCAAGCATGCTCCCAGCAGCCTCAGTTATCCTCACAGGCTCAGAGTAGAAGGACCTCGGCTAGGCAGATATATACCTTGCAATCTCAGTCAATAAATATATACAGAAGCGACTACTGTGTCTACCTTCTACCCGAACAAGGTAAACGAATAAGTACCCACACTTGCTCCTGCACACCGGGTAGTGCCCACACCCACACCTGCACCTAGTGTAGTGCCCACACCCACCTCTGCTACCCGTGTAGTGCCCGCACCCGCCCCTGCCACCCGTGTAGTTCCCACACCCTCCCCTGCACCCCGTGTAGTGACCACACCCTCCCCTGCACGCCGTGTAGTGACCACACCCTCCCCTGCACGCCGTGTAGTGCCCACATCCTCCCCCACACCCCGTGCAGTATACACACCCGCTCCTGCACTCCGTATAGTGCCCACACCCTCCCCTGCACCCCGTGTAGTGCCCACACCAGTCCATGCACCCTGTGTAATGCCCGCACCCTCCCCTGCACCCCGTGTATTCCCCACACCGTCCCCTACACCCCGTGTAGGGTCCACACCCGCCCCTGCACCCCGTGTAGTGATCACTCCAGCCCCTGCACCCTGTGTAGTGCCCGCACCCAACCCCTGCACCCCGTGTAGTGCCCGCACCCTCCCTAGCACCCCGTGTATTGCCCACACCGTCCCTACACCCCGTGTAGGGTCCACACCCGCCCTTGCACCCCGTGTAGTGCCCACTCCAGCCCCTGCACCTCGTGAAGTGCCCACACCCGTCCCTGCACCCAGTGTAGTGTCCACACCCTCCTCTGCACCCCGTGTAGTGCCCACACCCTACCCTACACACCGTGTATTGCCCACACATGCCCCCTACACCCCGTGTAGTGCCCACACCCAACCCCTACACCCCGTGTAGTGCCCACAACCTGCCCCTGCAAACCGTGTAGTGCCCACACCCGCCTCTGAGCTCCGTGTAGTGCCCAAACCCACCCCTGCACCCCGTGTAGTTCCCACACCCGCCCCTGCACTCCGTGTAATGCCCAAACCCAACCCCTGCACCCCGTGTATAGTGCCCACAACCTGCCCCTGCACCCCGTGTAGAGTCCACACCTGCCCCTTCACACCGTGTAGTGATCACTCCAGTCCCTGCACCCCGTGTAGTGCCCACACCCAACCCCTGCACCCCATGTAGTGCCCACACCGACCCCTTCACTCCGTGTAGTGGTCACACCTGCCCTTACACCCCATGTAGTGCCCACTCCAACCCCTGCACCCCGTGAAGTGCCCACACCCACCCCTGCACCCAGTGTAGTACCCACACCCTCCCCTGCAGCCCGTGTAGTGCCCACGCCCGCCCCTGCACCCTGTGTATTGCCCACACTCCACCCCTGCACCCCCTGTAGAGCCCACACACAACCCTGCCCCCCGTGTTTTGCCCACACCCACCCCTGCACCCCTTGTAGTGCCCACACCCGCCCCTCAACCCCATGTAGTGCCCACACCCACCCCTGCACCCAGTATAGTGCCCACACCCTCCACTGCAATCCGTGTAGTGCCCACACTCCCTCTTGCACCCCGTGTAGTGCCCACACCCACCCCTGCACCTAGTGTAGTGCCCACACCCGCCCCTGCACACCGTGTAGTGCCCGCACCCGCCCCTTCACCCCGTGTAGTTCCCACACCCTCCCCTGCACCCCGTGTAGTGCCCACACCCACCCCTGCACCCCATGTAGTGCCCACATCATCCCCTGCACTCCGGGTAGTGCCCACACCCACCCCTGCACCCAGTATAGTGCCCACACCCTCCACTGCACCCCGTGCAGTGAACACACCCGCCTCTACACCCGGTGTAGTACCCACATCCGCCCCAGCACCCTATGTAGTGCCCACTCCCGCCCCTGCACCCTGTGCAGTGCCCACACCTTTCGCTACACCCCGTGTATTGCCCACTCCGTCCCCTGCACCCCGTGTAGTGCCTACACCCGGCCCTGCACCCCTTGTAGTGCCTACACCCTCCACTGACACCCATGTAGTGCCCACACCCTCCCCCGCACCCAGGGTAGCACCTACACCCTCCCCTGCACTCCGTGTAGTGCCCACACCTGCCCCAACACCCCGTGTAGTGCCCACACCCAACCCCTGCACCCCTTGTAGTGCCCACAACCTGCCCCTGCAACCCGTGTAGTGCCCACACCCGCCTCTGCACTCCGTGTAGTGCCCACATCCACCTCTGCACCCCGTGTAGTCCCCACACCCGCCCCTGCACCCCGTGTTGTGTCCACAACCTCCCCTGCACCCCGAGTATTGCCCACACACCACGCTTGCACCCTGTGTAGTTCCCACACCCGCCCCTGCACCCTGTGCAGTGCCCACACCTACCGTTACACCCTGTTTATTGCCCACACATTCCCCAACACCCTGTGTAGAGCACACACCCGCCCCTGCACCCAGAGTAGTGTCCACACCCTCCCCTGCACCCCATGTAGTGCTCACAACTCAACCCTGCACCCCGTGTAGTGCCCACACCCGCCCCTGCACCCCGTGTAGTGCACACTCCCGCCCCTGCAACCCGTGTAGTGCCCACACCCGCCCCGGCACCCTGCGTATTACCCACACCGTCCCCTACACCCTGTGTAGAGTCCACACCTGCCCCTGCACACCGTGTAGTGATCACTCCAGCCCCTGCACCCAGTGTAGTGCCCACACCCAACCCCTGCACCCCGTGTAGTGCCTACACCCAACCCTTCACTCCGTGTTGTGGCCACACCTGCCTTTGCACCCCGTGTAGTGCCCACACCCTCCCCTGCCGCCCGTGTAGTGCCCACACCCGCCCCTGCACCCCGTGTGTTGCCCACACCCTCCGTGCACCCCGTGTATTGCCCACACTCTCCCCTGCACCCCGTGTAGTGCCCTCACCCACCCCTACACCCCGTGTAGTTCCCACTCCAGCCCATGTACCCCGTGTAGTGCCCACACCCCACCCCTGCACCCCGTGTAGTGCCCACACCCGCCCCTGCACCCCGTGTAGTGCCCACACTCCACCCCTGCACCCCGTGTTTTGCCCACACCCACCCCTGCACCCCTATTAGTGCCCACACACGCCCCTTAACCCCGTGTAGTGACCACACCTGCCCCTGCAGCCCTTGTAGTGCCCACACCTGCCCCTGCAGCCCGTGTAGTGTCTAATTTCGCCCCTTCACCCCGTGTAGTTCCCACACCCTCCCCTGCACCCCGTGTAGTGCCCACACCCGCCCCTTAACCCCGTGTAGTGCCCACACCTGCCCCTGCAGCCCTTGTAGTGCCCACACCTGCCCCTGCAGCCCGTGTAGTGTCTAATTTCGCCCCTTCACCCCGTGTAGTTCCCACATCCTCCCCTGCACTCCGGGTAGTGCCCACACCCACCCCTGCACCCAGTAGAGTGCCCACACCCTCCACTGCACCCCTTGTATTGCCCACACCCTTTCCTGCACCCCGTGCAGTGAACACACCCACCCCTACACCCGGTGTAGTGCCCACAACCCACCCCTGCACACCGTGTAGTGCCCACACCCGCCCCAGCACCCTATGTAGTGCCCACTCCCGCCCCTGCACCCTGTGCAGTGCCCACACCTTTCGCTACACCCCGTGTATTGCCCACACCGTCCCCTGCACCCCGTGTAGTGCCCACACCCTCCCCCGCACCCAGTGTAGCACCTACACCCTCCCCTGCACTCCGTGTAGTGCCCACACCTGCCCCTACACCCCGTGTAGTGCCCACACCCAACCCGTGCACCCCTTGTAGTGCCCACAACCTGCCCCTGCAACCCGTGTAGTGCCCACACCCGCCTCTGCACTCCGTGTAGTGCCCACACCCACCTCTGCACCCCGTGTAGTCCCCACATCCGCCCCTGCACCCCGTGTTGTGTCCACAACCTCCCCTGCACCCCGAGTATTGCCCACACCCCAGGCTTGCACCCTGTGTAGTTCCCACACCCGCCCCTGCACCCTGTGCAGTGCCCACACCTACCGCTACACCCTGTTTATTGCCCGCACATTCCCCTACACCCTGTGTAGAGCACATACCCGCCCCTGCACCCAGAGTAGTGTCCATACCCTCCCCTGCACCCCATGTAGTGCTCACAACCCAACCCTGCACCCCGTGTAGTGCCCACACCCGCCCCTGCACCCCGTGTAGTGCCCACTCCCGCCCCTGCAACCCGTGTAGTGCCCACACCCGCCCCCCACCCTGTGTAGTGTCCACACCGTCCCCTACACCCCGTGTAGAGTCCACACCTGCCCCTGCACACCGTGTAGTGATCACTCCAGCCCCTGCACCCAGTGTAGTGCCCACACCCAACCCCTGCACCCCGTGTAGTGCCTACACCCACCCCTTCACTCCGTGTAATGGCCACACCTGCCCTTGCACCCCGTGTAGTGCCCACACCCTCCCCTGCAGCCCGTGTAGTGCCCACACCCGCCCCTGCACCCCGTGTATTGCCCACACCCTCCGTGCACCCCGTGTATTGCCCACACTCTCCCCTGCACCCCGTGTAGTGCCCTCACCCACCCCTACACCCCGTGTAGTTCCCACTCCAGCCCATGTACCCCGTGTAGTGCCCACACCCCACCCCTGCACCCCGTGTAGTGCCCACACCCCACCCCTGCACCCCGTGTAGTGCCCACACCCGCCCCTGCACCCTGTGTAGTGCCCACACTCCACCCCTGCACCCCGTGTTTTGCCCACACCCACCCCTGCACCCCTATTAGTGCCCACACCCGCCCCTTAACCCCGTGTAGTGCCCACACCTACCCCTGCAACCAGTATAGTGCCCACACACACAGTCTATTTAACACAAGGGTCTAAGGGCCTCGTAGCCTGGTGGATAGCGTGCAGGACTCGTAATTCTGTGGCGCGGGTTCGATTCCCGCACGAGGCAGAAACAAATGGGCAAAGTTTCTTTCACCCTAAGTGCCCCCGTTACCTAGCAGTAAATAGGTACCTGGGAGTTAGTCAGCTGTCACGGGCTGCTTCCTGGGGTGTGTGTGTGTGGTGTGGGAAAAAAAAAAAAAAAAAAAAAAAGTAGTTAGTAAACAGTTGATTGACAGTTGAGAGGCGGGCCGAAAGAGCAAAGCTCAACCCCCGTAAAAACACAACTAGTAAAAACAACTAGTAAACACAAGGGGCACACGCACAAGGGGACACAGGTGGAAACTGAGTGCCCAAATGAGCCACAGAGATATTAGAAAGAACTTTTTTAGTGTCAGAGTGGTTGACAAATGGAATGCATTAGGAAGTGATGTGGTGCAGGCTGACTCCATACACAGTTTCAAGTGTAGAAATGATAGAGCCCGATAGGCTCAGGAACCTGTACACCTGTTGATTGACGGTTGAGAGGCGGGACCATAGAGCCAGAGCTCAACCCCCGCAAACACAACTAGGTGAGTACAACTAGGTGAGTACACCCTCCCCTGCACCCCTATTAGTGCCCACACCCGCCCCTTAACCCCGTGTAGTGCCCACACCTGCCTCTGCAGCCCTTGTAGTGCCCACACCTGCCCCTGCAGCCCGTGTAGTGTCTAATTTCGCCCCTTCACCCCGTGTAGTTCCCACACCCTCCCCTGCACCCCGTGTAGTGCCCACACCCACCCCTGCACCCCGTGTAGTGCCCGCATCCTCCCCTGCACTCCGGGTAGTGCCCACACCCACCCCTGCACCCAGTAGAGTGCCCACACCCTCCACTGCACCCCTTGTATTGCCCACACCCTCTCTTGCACCCCGTGCAGTGAACACACCCACCCCTACACCCGGTGTAGTGCCCACAACCCACCCCTGCACACCGTGTAGTGCCCACACCCGCCCCAGCACCCTATGTAGTGCCCACTTCCGCCCTTGTACCCTGTGCAGTGCCCACACCTTCCGCTACACCCCGTGTATTGCCCATACCGTCCCCTACACCCCGTGTAGAGCCCACACTCGCCCTTGCACCCTGTGTAGTGCCCACTCTAGCCCCTGCACCCCGTGTACTGCCCACACCCACCCCTGCACCCAGTATAGTGTCCACACCCTCCACTGCACCCCGTGTATTGCCCACACCCTCTCCTGCACCCCGTGAAGTGCCCACACCCGTCCCTGCACCCATTGTAGTGTCCACACCCTCCCCTGCACTCCGGGTAGTACCCACACCCACCCCTGCACCCAGTATAGTGCCAACACCCACCCCTGCACCCAGAATAGTGCCCACACCCACCCCTGCACCCAGTATAGTGCCAACACCCACCCCTGCACCCAGTATAGTGCCAACACCCACCCCTGCACCCAGAATAGTGCCCACACCCACCCCTGCACCCAGAATAGTGCCCACACCCACCCCTGCACCCAGAATAGTTCCAACACCCACCCCTGCACCCCGTGTAGTGCCCACATCTGCCCCTGCACCCCATGTAGTGCCCACACCCACCCCTGCACCCCGTGAAGTGCCCACACCCACCCCTGCACCCAGTATAGTGCCAACACCCACCCCTGCACCCAGAATAGTGCCCACACCCACCCCTGCACCCAGAATAGTGCCCACACCCACCCCTGCACCCAGAATAGTGCCCACACCCACCCCTGCACCCAGAATAGTTCCAACACCCACCCCTGCACCCCGTGTAGTGCCCACATCTGCCCCTGCACCCCATGTAGTGCCCACTCCCACCCCTGCAACCTGTGTATTTCCCACACCCCACTCCTGCACCCCGTGTAGTGCCCAAACCTTCCGCTACACCCCGTGTAATGCCCACACCCTCCCCAGCACCCTGAGTAGTGCCCACACTCGCCCCTGATCCCCTGTAGTGCCCACTTGTGCCCCTACACCCTGTGTAGTGCCCACACCCGTTCCTGCACCCTGTGCAGTGCCCACACCTTCCGCTACACCCCGTGTATTGCCCACACCTTCCCCTGCACCCTGTGCAGTGCCCACACCCACCCCTGCACCCCGTGTACTGCCCACACCTTCTTCTACACCCCGATTGGTGCCCACATCCGCCCCTGCACCCCGTGTAGTGTCCACTTGTGCCCCTACACCCTGTGTAGTGCCCACACCCGCTCCTGCACCCCGTGTTGTGTCCACACCTGCCCCTGCACCCCGTGTAGTGCCCACACCTGCCCCTGCACCCCGTGTAGTGTCCACATCCGTCCCTACACCCTGTGTAGTGCCCACACCCGTCCCTGCACCCCGTGTAGTGTCCAGACCCTCCCCTGCACCCCGTGAAGAGCCCACACCCGTCCCTGCACCTTGTGTAATGCCCACACCCTCCCCTGCACCCCGTTTAGTGCCCACACGCGTCCCTGCACCCCGTATAGTGCCACCCACAGGCGTCCCTGTACCCCGGTTAGTGCCCAAACCCGCCCCTGCACCCAGTGTAGTGCCCACACCCACCCCTTCACCCCGTGTAGTGCCCTTACCCTCCCTTGCACCGCGTGTAGTGCCCACACCCGCCCCTGCACCCTGCTTAGTGCCCACACTCGCTCCTGCACCCCGTGTATGTCCCACACCCGTCTCTACACCTTGCGTTCTGCCCACACTCGCTCCTGCACCCCGTGTAGTTCCCACACCCTCCCCTGCACCCCGTGTAGTGCCCAACTCTTCCCCTACACACTGTGCAGTGCCCACACCCGCCTCTGCACCCCTTGTAGTGCCCACACCCGCCCCTGCACCCCGTGTAGGGCCCACACTCGTCCCTGCACCCCGTGTACTGCCCACATCCGCGTCTGCACCCCGTGTAGTGCCCTCACCCGCCCGTGCACCCTGTGTAGTGCCCACACCCACCCATGCACCCCGTGTCGTGCCCACTCCTTTCCCTGCACTCTGTTTCGTGCCCACACTTGTCCCTGCACCCCGTGTAGTGCCCACTTGTTTCCCTGCACCTCGTGTAGTGCCCACACCTTTCCCTGCACCCCGTGTAGTGCCCACACGCGTCCCTGCACCTCGTATAGTGCCCACATCTGCCCCTGCACCCCGTGTTTGGTCCACACCCGCCCCTGCACCCCGTGTAGTGCCCACACCCGCCCCTGCACCCCGTGTAGTGCCAACACCGGCTCCTGCACCCCGTGTAGTGCCCACACCGGCCCTGCACCCCGTGTAGTGCCCACACCCGCCCCTGCACCCCGTGTAGTGCACACACCCGCCTCTGCACCCCGTGTAGTGCCCACACCCGCCCCTGCACCTCGTGTAGTGCACACACCCGCCCCTTCATCCTCGTCTACTCCCCCATTTATGACTGTGTTCCTCTCTCCTTATATCTACCTTCGTCTCCATCTGGGTGTGAGTCTTTCCTCGTCTCCGAAGACGTCAACACCCGCCCTGTGTCATACATGTCTTGTGTGCCTCAGAGCGGGTCACCCAACTCCTGGCGTGTTCACAGAGCCGTCCAGAAGAGGTTGTAAGTCCCATTAGGATAGCAGTTGTGTGTCTCGGAGCCTCTCTTAATGTGGCTGTCTCTGTAGCTCACCTGATAGAGTAATCGCCTTTCGTGCTTGGGGTCGGCGGTATCTAATAGACCAAGTTGTCTAATAAGCCGAATTGTCCAGTTAGCACTTTTTTTCATCTATTGCTCCTGTTCACTTTGTGGTAAATGGATAGTCAGGAGCTAGATAATTGTTGTAGGCTCCATCTGCTAGAAGGCCAATTCTGGGCTGACTTTGGGCCTTGATAAGTATAATTGTGGCCAGCTACGGGTACTTAATCCTCTAGTAACGGCACTCTCCCACACGTATCCGTTATTAACAGTGATGTTATTCTTTGTATCAGTAATAATATTATTTGACATTTAATAATTCATAATTAATAAGTCAGAGTTATGGCACATAACCTTAACTGTAGGTCATCATCACAGTTGCCTTCATATATTTTATGTTGAAGTCTCATAAAGTTTTCGTCAGCTTCTTACCCTCAATCTATGTAGAGAAGCTATGGAATATATTGCCAGTTCCCTAACAATATATATTCTGGATGATACGATAAACGAAATATTGCTTGTATTTCAGAATAAACATCTATCATAGATACTTTTTCAATAACAAAATGTGAACATTAAGTCTGCATCTGGGTAGACGCGTGACCGGTTTGTTGTCTACACAGAACTTTAGATACTAGTATGGCCAGGAAATCCAAATTGGTGGTCAGTACTCAAGGAGATATATATTTTTCATGTTGTAAAGGACTATTAAATGCCTCATAACTTCTAGCTTGTCAGCGACGCCCTCACCCACACACACACACACACACACACACACACACACACACACACACACACACACACACACACACACACACACACACACACACACACACAAACACAGGTGTACAGGTGAGTACACACACAAGATAGGTGTAGGGAGCAGAAGACCAGATACAAGATATCATTTGGGAGATGAAATACTTCAAGAGTCAGAGAGAGAGAGAAAGACCTGGGGGTTGATATCACGCCAGACCTGTCCCCTGAAGCTCAAATCAAGAGGATAACATCAGCGGCATATGCCAGGTTGGCTAACATAAGAACGGCCTTTAGAAACTTGTGTAACGAATCTTTCAGAATATTATATACCACATATATCAGACCAATCCTGGAGTATGCGACTCTAGTATGGAGTCCATACCTAGTCAAGCCTAAGACTACACTGGAAAAGGTTCAAAGGTTTGCCACCAGACTAGTACCCGAGCTGAGAGGTATAAGCTACGAGGAGAGACTACGGGAATTAAACCTCACTTCGTTGGAAGACAAAAGAGTTAGGGGGGACATGATCACCATATTCAAGATTCTCAAGGGAATCGACAGGGTTGATAAAGACAGGCTATTTAACACAAGGAGCACATGCACTAGGGGACACAGGTGAAAACTGAGGGCCCAAATGAGCCACAGAGATATTAGAAATAACTTTTTTTGTGTCAGAGTGGTTGACAAATGGAATGCATTAGGAAGTGATGTGGTGGAGGCTGACTCCATACACAGTTTCAAGTTTAGATATGATAGAGCCTAGTAGGCTCAGGAACCTGTACACCTGTTGATTGACGGTTGAGAGGCGGAACCCAAGAGCCAGAGCTCAACCCCCGCAAGCACAATTAGGTGAGTACATACACACACACACACACACAGCAAAGGTGAGAAGCAGGAGGGAGTGGAGGAAGTACAGAAGACAAAGGACAGAGGACAACAGGATTAGATGTAACAGAGCTAGAAATGATTACATTAACATAAGACGAGTGTCGGAAAGAAATTATGAGAATGATATTGCAGTCAAAGCGAAAAAGCAACCTAAATTACTACATAGCCATATAAGAAGGAAGATGTCGGTAAATGACCAAGTGACAAGACTGAGGAAAACAGAAGGGTCATGTACAGAAAGCGACAAGGAAATCTGCGAGGTACTGAATGCAAATTTCCATGGAGTGTTCATAACCGAGCCTGAGCAGCTCCCATTGTTAGAAGCGATTACCCTAGATGAAAGACTGTTAGATATAGAGGTGACAGCAGAGGAGGTAATGAAACAGTTGACAACACTGGATGCAAATATAGCTGTTGGACCAGACAAAGTATCAACTTGGATACTTAAAGAGGCAGCGCAGGCTCTCAGCGTGCCTCTGGCAATGATCTTTAATGCGTCACTTATGTCGGGAGAATTGCCCAGTTGCTGGAAGGAGGCAAATGTCGTACCGATTTTCAAAAAAGGTGATAGGGAGGAGGCACTTAACTACAGACCCGTATCACTGACAAGCATCCCCTGCAAAATACTTGAAAGAATAATTAGGCTAAGACTTGTTGAGCACCTGGAGAGCATTGGGTTTGTAAACAAGCACCAACATGGGTTCTGGACAGGGAAATCATGCCCAACAAATCTTTTAGAATTCTATGATAAAGTAACAAGGATAAGGCAGGACAGAGAAGGCTGGGCAGACTGCATATTTCTTGACTGCCAAAAGGCCTTTGATACAGTACCGCACATGAAACTGCTATACAAACTTGAGAGGCAGGCAGGAGTAAGCGGAAAGGCCCTAGTATGGGTGAAAAACTACCTAACAGGAAGGAGCCAGAGGGTAATGGTAAGGGGCGAGAAGTCGGACTGGCGAACAGTAACAAGTGGAGTACCTCAAGGATCGGTGCTGGGACCAATCCTCTTTCTAATTTACGTAAATGATATGTTTACAGGAGTGGAATCATACATGTCAATGTTTGCGGATGACGCAAAATTAATGAGAAGAGTTGTGACAGACGAGGATTGTAGGATCCTCCAAGAGGACTTAAACAGGTTGCAGAGATGGTCAGGGAAATGGCTACTGGAGTTTAACACCAGTAAATGTAAAGTTATGGAAATGGGATCAGGTGACAGGAGACCAAAGGGACAGTACACAATGAAGGGGAACAGCCTATCTGTAACGATTCGAGAAAGAGACCTGGGAGTGGATGTGAAACATAATCTAACTCCTGAGGCACATATAAATAGGATAACGACAGCAGCGTACTCTACACTGGCGAAAATTAGAACTTCATTCAGAAACATAAATGAGGAGGCTTTTAGGGCGCTTTACACTGCCTACGTGAGATCCGTCTTAGAGTATACCGCGCCATCATGAAGCCCCCACCTAAAGAAACACATAAAGAAACTGGAGAAGGTTCAGAGGTTTGCGACGAGGCTTGTCCCATAGTTACGAGGGATGGAATATGAAGAGCATCTGAAGGAACTGAACCTTACGACACTAGAGAAAAGAAGGGAGAGAGGAGATATGATAAGGACATATAAAATACTCAGGGGAATTGACAAAGTGGAAATAGATGAAACGTTCACACGTAATAATAACAGAACGAGGGGACATGGGTGGAAACTGGCAACTCAGATGAGTCACAGAGATGTTAAGAAGTTTTCTTTTAGCGTGAAAGTAGTGGAAAAATGGAGGCACTTGGGGAACAGGTTGTGGAAGCAAATACTATTCATACTTTTAAAACTAGGTATGATAGGGAAATGGGACAGGAGTCATTGCTGTAAACAACCGATAGCTGGAAAGGCGGGATCCAAGAGTCAATGCTCGATCCTGCAAGCACAAATAGGCGAGTACAAATAGGTGAGTACACACACACACACACACACACACACACACACACACACACACTCACACACACATGCGAGTTTCCTAGTGCAGTGAGCTGTGCCTTTTCCACAGCTTTTCATATATCTATAATAGTACATTAACTGGAATTTAATTAATGTACTATTAACTTAACTAACTTAACTACATATAAAAGGTCTATTTCCCAACCTGGTGTTAGAGGGACAAATTTTTTATCCGGGCGTAATAGACATAAATCGAGAAATTGTTTTTATGGGTTCTATCACTTCTTACAATTATGACAATCTTTTCTTCTAAAGTAATTGAACTTATAACAACCATTTTGTTCAATGAAAAAATTGGAGTATTGCAACTAACGAAGTAAAACAATAATTTTATTAATAATTTTGAAAGTGCGAAAATATTTAAACGCTTAGGTTATCATGTAAATGTATCTTATTAGGCCAAAGACAGTATATATTAGACCAAGGATTGTTTGGATGTTTTGGTTACATAGATTTCCACTTTTTCGAATGCCATTTCGACTAATTTAAAATACAATAAAAAAAATGTAAGTCCAAAATTTCCATTTTTTGTACGATTAACCAAATAGTTGCTAAAAGCTCTACCATCACTGGCAAATGGACTGAATTATCAACACCAGGACCTATAACATCAAAAAAATTTACCATCACTGATACACAAGGCCTCCCGACGCTCAGAGGTCACCCCCATCGCTCCAGTGTCACATCCCACCACCACCACCGCACCACAACTACACCACCACCACCACACCACCACCACCACCACCACACTACAACCACACAACAATCACATTACTACACGACCACATCCACACCACAACCACCACCACACCGCCACCACAATACCATACGACCACCACAACACACCACTACCACACCACCCCTACAAGAGAGCGTGAGGACTCACAGTGGACAGCGAGGGTGAGCTGGTGGTGGAGCACAGTGCCGGGCAGGTTAGGACTGAAGGCCTTGCACACGAGGGGCGCTCCGTGGTCCCCAGGCTCAGGGGTGAGCTTCACAGTGCTCACACTCACGTTACCCGCCACCGTCGTCTGTAACCAGGAGGAGGGAAGGCGGTTAGCACGTTGGGCAGGGGGGGAGAGAGAGAGAGAGAGAGAGAGAGAGAGAGAGAGAGAGAGAGAGAGAGAGAGAGAGAGAGAGAGAGAGAGAGAGAGAGAGAGAGAGAGAGAGAAATGAAAGAATTGAGTTTCTAGGAACAGGCTTCAGATGAGCTGAGGTAGGATAACAGCTCTTGCTTGCAGTTTCACTATGTACGTCATTTGACAGCCGTTGTGAACCCTAGACTTAGTTAAAAAAAAAAAGCGTCAAAAGGACAAAGACAAATGTAAATACATATAACATTCTTACATATAATTAAACTTATCACTAAAATTAATATAAAATTAAAATCGCCAGAGAAAATATGCTCACACACAAAGTCTCCATACACCTTCCCAAGTTAACACATCATTTACGAAGACTTAACAAATGAATCATTAGTGTTGTCAGTGGCAGTAACGAGCCAACAAAATGGTCCGCAACAGGAGTCCGTCATTTGTCACTGGCACGATGGCCGCCAATGTGTTATGCAATACCATATAAACGGTAACTAAAAATCTGCATTTCAGTTCCATAAATTTTGGGCTCAAAGTAATTTATTGGTTTACTTGTAACATAAAAAGTCCAAGTTTATATATATATATATATATATATATATATATATATATATATATATATATATATATATATATATATATATATATATATATATATATATATATATATTATATATATAATATAGATTACTAATTCTAACACGAATTTTCTCAATATTTCTTATGTTTCTTTTCACTGTCGATGGTAATTGAAAAATCAATTCTCCAAAATTTATTTTTATTTATAGTCTGACGCGACACTTGAACGCATTTCGTAATAACTTATTACATCTTATTACATACAGTCGTAAATATATTTCAAGATTTTAATAATCCATAGTACGTTATTAAATCCTGGAACGCCTAGGATTTCTACACCTTGAAAATGCATTGATATTAGAATAAGAATCCTGGTCCATCTGACTGCCTTGAATGAAGAAATGTCTTCCAGAATGCAAATGAATAAATGTTTAGAAGGATAGGAATGTGAGAATATATTTATATACCTGTATCATGAGCCTGTTAATGAAGAAAACTGCCGACGGCCCACTCCAGTCCTTCTAGCGGGCTCACTATACATCCACCCAAAGTTCAATTACGTTTATTGAGGCCATAAGATCCATCTCAAAAAACTAGAGTAGGTTAGGCCTTGACAGTGTAAATAACCTTCTATGAAGTGTGTTTAAGAAATTGTCCCCATAAATGTTTTTTACAAAATGCATGAACTGTACCTCGTAGTCCAGCGCAAGAGTAGGAATATGAGCAAATAAATAAAACCACTGTTATTCATTTTAACATTAAAGATCAAAAGCGCGATTATAAAAAAATATATTTATTTCTACATTTTTGGATATAAATAAAATATGACGATAAAAATAAGTACTGGAGAAAAACATTTGAGTAAAACATAGGAGTAAAACAACATCATTCAGTAAATATACGAAAAGACAAACATATTCAAGAAAATACACACTAGCGGAAATACATATACAAGAGAGTACAGTAAAAGGAAATACATTTACAGGGAAATACACATACAAAGAGAAGTATACGGACGGAAATAAAACTACAATAAAAAAATACACACAAACAAAAATATACAAAGAAAACTCTCACACAATAATACACACACACATAAGTAAATACACGTAAAAGCAAATACACATAAGGAAATACACGCACAATATATGGGTAAAATGATGATAAAGGTAGAGCAATCAAGGGACAAGAAGGGTATAAGGCCACCAGTCTAGAGTTGCAGGTCTGGCGCACAGTGCCGACACACCCAACTCCGGCCGAGCGGACAGCACGCTGGACTTGTGATCCTGTGGTCCTGGGTTCGATCCCAGGCGCCGGCGAGAAACAACGGGCAGAGTTTCTTTCACCCTATGCCCCTGTTACCTCGCAGTAAAATAGGTACCTGGGTGTTAGTCAGGTGTCACGGGCTGCTTCCTGGGGGTGGAGGCCTGGTCGAGGACCGGGCCGCGGGGACACTAAAAAGCCCCGAAATCATCTCAAGATAACCCGCCGCTGATGCTGAACTTGGCACACAAGCACTGACACGGGCGGCGCCTAGCCCTGAACACACATAAACTGCACTACAATACTGTTGCAGGAACTGCCTCATAGAAAGAATATATTCAAGACATATTGACATGACATATAATGTGAACAGTTTTCCTAATATTTCCTTGTTACATGTGGTCTGGTGTAGAGGTTTGAGAGGAGAGAATTTTTACATATCATAAGCAGACGTCTTTAGCTCAAGAGGAAGGTGTAGATTATATTTTCCTGTGACGAACTTTAGAGACCCAATTAGCTGAGGATTGTGCGATGTTTCAATGGTTCCATGAGCGTTATTGACAAGTTGACCCGGCACCCCAGGGAAGGCCGGAAGTTGCAGTTAGACAGTAGACAGATGTCTCTGGGATCCTTCCTATTATGGGAGGGGGGGGGCTGGAGGTCATTTGGTGGAGCTGCGGGCTACTGCACCTAGTAACAACCTAGTAAAACTTAGTAACACCCTAGGTTATTTGCATGAGAAATACCCAAAACAAGTGAGTTTACTCAACATTACACAGCTCCTCTTATTCCATATCACACCTGTACTTATATGTTTAGGGAAACATTATTAATTCTTTAAACTCGGCAGCTAATTGTGATTTGGAGTTACAAGAAGCTGAGCAGACAGTTGACCCTCAATATAAGATTATTACCTAGCTGTACATCAAGCTTTGTAGGCCTCCAGACAGCCGCCTTTGCGTGGCACTCAGAGGAACAGAGCCACACCTAATTTTGATGCTACAATGACACAGCCTTAGCAGGCCCCTTCAACAGGAACAGCTAAGCCCCTTTTTTGTACAATACTGTAGACATTGTATTTGTAATTATAAATAACATTTATAGCTATAATAATAGTAGATTAGACTACCATATGTGGTATGATTTATAATTTATATCCCCCTCCCTGTTCAGCTCGTTGATGCCGTGAGGGGGGGGGGGGGCTTAGTGGGCGGCTGCCTGAGTGTGATGCTCCTTGGGGCAGTCCTCTCTCCTTTTGTAGCCTTTGCTCTTGCTGCTGTCCTCTCTAATTCTGTTGAACGATTTTTACTTTTCCTTCTCTTTCGTTTTTCCCCCTTCTTCTCTAACCTGCTTGTCGTTTCCTGCCGACCTTTTGCTTGTTTCGGTTATTCCTTTGGACTTCTTCTATTTTGACGCCCGGGTGCTTGAGGAGGCATACTCTTGCACCCGTAGAACTGTAGACCCAACGCCGAGAGCGAGGGGAACCTTTTATTATCAATCCTCCTTTCATCACTGAACCCGATCTCGACGGACTGATGGTTCTTAAGGTGGCGTTTGTGTGGTATACTCACGACGCACCCCTAGGGGGCTCCGGCATGATCGGCGATAGTTTCTTGTTAGGTGTCCTGCCTCTAATTGCGGCTCCGTGGTGGGTGTGGGGGCATATTTGTGAATGAATGTTTTTCTTTCGTACTCATGTCAAATTCTGTTTCTCCTTTACCTTCTCAGACTCGTGAGGTGGGCAACCAAGCCCGCGAGTCGGTCCGTGTTGGAAGACCGGGCTCTGTTGCCTCTGCTACATTGGGCCCCGACCTTGCTCCTCCTTTAGCCTCTCTGACTACTCCCCTCGGCTCCCCTCCCTCCTCTGTGGTTGGGTCGAGCCCCAAGCCCCCAGTGGTGAATACATTGTCCCCTTGCACGGCTCAGTCTCTAGTTGTGACTACTGCACCTTTTAACCCCTCTCTCTCTGGAAATTCTCAATGCCGTCCTCGACACGGCCGCAATCGCTCGATTCCTTCCTGTTCTGATGCCTATCAAGCCTTGTTTGGTCTCGCTTCGTGGACCAATTACTTTGATCTCCTCCCTCTTGATTCTGCGCCTCCTGACGATTTCTACCTTCATAGGCACCTTGTTGATTCCGTAGATGCCTCTGTCACCTTCAATCCCACCCGTCTCGGTCCACGTGTTGTTGCTGCTCCTTCTCAGGATGCGGACTCCCACTTGGCTGCTTTATCCTGCCTTGGTGCGATCCCTGTTTGGGTCTCTAAGAACGCTTGGTTGAATGCCAGTGTTGGCACTATTCTCCTTCCGCCCCGTGTTGTAACCGGTGTTTGGATTCTGCATGACTGCCACGATGATATTCAGCATATCCTTGAAGCTCAGGGCCATTCTGTCCTCCAGGTAGACACGTTTACTCGTCCCCCTCGTGGTCTTCGCCGTCAGCCCCTTCGGGTTGTGAAGATTAATTTTGATGGTAGAACCCTTCCGTCCTCTGTCATTTTTGCTCATGCCAGGAGTACATTCCTTCTCCTAGGCTCTGTAACAAGTGCTGAAGGTTTGGGTATGGTGCCCTCCGCTGCTCTGGGACTGTCTCTGTCCTTTGTGTGGGGGCGAAGGTCACTCTAAGTCATAGTGAACTTCTCCCCAGGCTTTCAGCCTCAACTGCGGTGAGGCCCATCCTACCATCTCCCGTGAGTGTATCCATTACAAGCTTGAGGCAGCCGTCCTCAACTTCAACAGCCAATCGCTCTCCTAACGGCCGTCATGTGTGCTCTCGTTCAGCTTCTCCTGTTGAGACGCTGGAATCCGTTGCCCAGTACATAGTTGCTGGGACACCTGTCTCTTTAAGTCAGAAGCATAAGCCTGGCTCCTCTCCTTCCTCCTCCCCGGCGGGTAAGAAGGCTTCGCTTTCTTCCTCAGCTCCTACTTCTGACTCTATCACTCCTTCCCCTCCCATTTCGGTGGTTGCGCCCCGTGTTCCTGCTATGGAGGTTTCTTTGACCCCCGCTTCCCTCTCAGTTGCTGCCCTTGCTGAGGTGCGCTCCCCTCTTTCTACTCCCCCCTCTTCCTGCTACTGTCCTTGACTGCTCCTCTCGGTTGCCTCCTCCTCCTCCTCCGGACCCCGCCCGTCCACCTCTGGTCTGTTCTCCCGCCTCCTTCCCTCCATCTTTGCTCAGTTTACCCATGCCCCCTAACCCTGACTTTGCTGACCCTGATATTCTTTAATGTGCTATGTTTCTCTTTTGCCTTTGTTTCTTCCTTGTTCTCTGTTGTTGTCCTTTCTCTTCTCGTCGATGTCTATTCTTCAATGGAACGTTTGGGGTTATTACACCATTTTCCTTGAACTCCAACTTCTGATTTCGTGGTTTCTGCCCCTTTGTGTCTGTCTTCAGGAGCCGATGCTTGGTGCTCGTCCTAGTCGCTTTCGTGGCTATTCCTTTCTCTCCCCCCCCCCCCCAGCAACAAAGGCTCCTAACTCTTCTGCTATCTTGATTCCCTCCAATGTTCCCTTTGTCCCTTTACTTTTTCCTTCACCTCTCCTTTGTTCTGCTGCTCGTATCTTTGTGGGGATATGGTACAGCGTTTGTTCCATTTATCTTCCCCCTGAGTGTCCCGCTTTCTCTTCCTGATCTGAAACACCTACTGGACTCCTTGCCGGAGCCTGTGCTCCTGCTGGGTGACTTCAATTGTCGTCATTCTCTTTGGGGTGATGTGCTGACAAACACCCGGGGTCGCCTTCTTGAGCCGTTTCTCCTCTCTTCTTCCTTGTCTCTTCTGAATTCTGGTGAGCCCACGCATTTGGACTCTCGAACTAGCACTCTTTCCTGTCTTGATCTTTCTCTTTGCTTGTCTTCTCTTTACTTAGATTTCACGTGGCAGGTTCTTAATGACCTCCATGGCAGTGACCATTTCCCCATCCTTGTTACCTTTTTACTTTTCACCATCCCCTCTTCTTCCCTAGGTGGCAGTTTGCTAAAGCGGACTGGAACCTATTTACCCTCAGTGCTGCTCTCTCTGACCTCTCCCATCTGCCTTTCCTTAGCTCTCTCCTCCTTTTTCATGACAATGTCTTCGACGTTGCCCTCCGCTCTATTCCTCGCTCTTCCTCTCGGGGTCCACGGAAATGCGTGGTAGAATGCAGACTGTGCTCAGGCTGTCCACTGTAAGCGTGCAGCCTGGAAGAGGCACCGCCGTCGGCAGACGGCCGATTCCTTTCTTTTCTTTCGGAAGGCGAGTGCGGCTGCCCGTAGGGCCATCTGTACGGCTAAACGTGAATCTTGGGCATCTTATGTCTCCACCATTACGTTCGAAACTCCTCTGCCTCAGATCAGGAAGCGTATCCGCAAGATAGCGGGTAAGTTCGTTCCCAATGTTTCACCGGTCCTTCACCTCCGTGGTACTCTTGTGGCAGACCCATTGCAGGTAGCTACCGAACTGGGTTCCCACTTTTCTTCTGTTAGCTCTGGTCTTCATCTTCCCCAATCTTTCCTTCTTCGTAAACCTGACCCTGAATCTTGTCCTTTAGATTTCTGCACTCGTCTTCGACTTCCCTATAACGATCCTTTCTCTAACGATCCTTTCTCTCTCTCTGAACTTCGTTCTGCCCTGGCCCTCTGCGGTTCTACGGCGGCGGGCTCCGATGGCATTCATTATGAGATGCTTTGCCATCTCCCTCCATGCACGTCTCTGTATTTACTGAGTCTGTATAATCGGATCTGGGAGTCGTCGTCAGTCTCTGAGATTTGGGAGCGGTGTCCCATACTTCTTGGGGGGCAGATAGGCGCACTCTCCTTGCTTTACATTCCTCTCGTCCTGTCTATGCTCGATTATGGTTACCCTGCTTACTCGTCTGCTTCTCCTTCTACTCTTCGCCGTCTTGATGCTTTGCACCATACTGGGTTGCGCCTCAGTTCTGGTGCCTTTCGTTCGACTCCCGTCCTCAGCATGTATGTTGACACTGGCTTCCTCTCTCTCCAGGACCGCCGTGATCGCTTCTATCTTTGCTATATTGCGCGGTCCTTGCAACATCCTTCGTCTCGCCTCTGTCGTTCCTTAACCTTTACCCTTCCTGCGGTTCCTGTTCCTCTTCACCACCTCCCTCTTTCTGTTCGGTTATCTCGCTTACAGGATTCTCTTTCCGTTCGTATTTCTACTATTTCTCTTCGTGTTGTTCCTTCTTTGCCTCCATGGAGAGTCTCCCTTTCGCTATTGTGTACATCCTTGACCCGCATCACTAAAGCTTTTACCCCTCTTTTGTTCTAAAATGCCTTTTCCTTGAGCACTTTTTTCTCACTCCCACTCTGTTTCCGTCTTCACTGATGGGTATAAGTCTGCGGACGGAGTTGGCTATTCTGTTGTTTTCCCTGATCACACTTATATGTGTCGCTTACCTCTGGAGACCAGCATCTTCACAGCGAAGCTTTATGCAATTCTCTATGCTCCTCGTCTCCTGCTCTCTCACTGTCAATCTTCCTTTGTAGTTGTTGTTGACTCTCGTAGTGCCCTCATGGCTCTCGGGTCTTTTAATCCGGTTCATCCAGTGGTTGTCGAGATCCAGCATTGGCTGTTTCTTGTTCACAGTAAATTTAAGTCGGTTGAGTTTTGTTGGGTTCCCCAGCCATATTGATGTGTCTTTAAATGAGCGTGAGGATGCTGCCGCCAGGGAAGCTGTCCGCTCTTGTCCCATCTCTCATAAAGGTATTCTTTATTCTGACTTTTATCCGGTTATCCATTCCTCCATCCTTACCCGTTGGCAGGCTTATTGGTCGTCTGTTACTGGTAACAAACTACGTTCTCTTAAAAGTTGTGTGTCCTCGTGGCCGTCCTCCAACCACCGTAACCGGCGATGGGAAACGGCTCTGGCGAGGTTGCGTATTGGCCATACTCGCTTAACTCATGGTCACTTGATAGAGCGCTGCCCTGCACTTTATTGTCCCTCTTATGGTCCAGCATATCCTTGTTGAATGTCCTGACTTCTGGGACGAGCATGTGTCCTATTTTCCGACCGACCCCCACGGTCGCTTATCGCTCAATAGCATTCAGATGACTCAGATACTTTTGATATTGTTCGCCTTATGCGTTTCTGTTCTCGTATTGGAATCCTTGGTGATATTTAGCGCCCTCTGATTATCCCGCACATTAGATGGTGCTATATAGCCTTCCCGGTTTGGTGCCTTCTTTTTGATAATTACATACTTACTTTCCTAAATCTAAACTTATCCAATTTATACCCATTGTTTCGGGTTCTGTCTTGTGTTGATACTTTTTAATACCTATTAATATTCCCTTTGTTATGTCCATGCATCCTCTATCATCATCCTCTATCATAAACCTCTATCATGTCACCCCGATCTCCATGGAAATAAATGCGTTGAGCTCCGTTTCACTCTCTCCACAAACAATACAAAAGCATACTCGCATCAAAAGCAGAATGAAAATGAAGAACTTCAAATTAATGAGTAACACTTGAATGGGTTGACCACTACAGTTAACTTGGCGTCACTGTCGGTTCTAACAAAAGGGAAGAAAGAGGAGCTCAACCAACTCATAGGAACATGCAAAAGTCGACTCGGGGCACTGAAAGCTATGACCTGGAATGGACATGAAGCCTCTATTGCCGTCCTTAAAATTATGCACACATCCTATGTGCGCTCCGTCATTCACTATGCCGCCACTAGCTTTATGTTCCTACTCCGAAAGCAATATGAAAAATCTCGAAAGCATACAGAATGAAGCCATGACAATCATTCGTGGAGTTCCAAGAAGTGCTAAATCGTATAATCTACGAGAAGAGTTGTCCCCTCCCCCAGTGTTAAAAGCAGAATTATGGAACTGAATTATATCCTTGCCAGAGAATGTTAGGATAGCCAGAGATCCCTATTACAATGATATTGCTAAGAAAAAACTGAGTTCTGTGCAACTTTCAGGGGGAATCAGGAGAAGCAAAAAATGAAATCACAGATCAGTCTGCAACCTCGAAGAACTTCACCTGCTTGAGCAAGCTCGTGAGATCCTGCCTGTAGAGAGGTTACCTCCCTGGGAGGATGACTCATGCAGGATTATCATCAATGAAATGGCAACGAAAAAATCCAAAATGATACCACAAGAATTGAGGTACAAATATCTCTGGGAAATTTATAAAGAAACCGGAGATGAACTAGATAAAATTTACACTGATTGGTCAATTATCCTGCCAATGATAGGGCTGGTGCAGCATTCACTGTAGTTAGGAATCATGCCTTTCAACGCAGAAATGAAGAGAAAGCGCGTATTGAGAACCATATCTCTTCAACGCAAGCGGAACTAACTGCCATTGTTATGGCGTTAAGATTCCTTGAACGAAACACTAATGGCACAGTGATCTGAACTGACTCAAAAGCTGTGCTACAAAGCCTAAGTAAAAATCCGACCGAAAATCTTGCGATAGTAGCTAAAATTATGAGAGCTGTGAGGGTACTAATCAACCACGGAAGAGTCGTAAAGTTTTTGTGGATCCCCTCCCATGTTGGGATATGTGGGAATGAACGAGCAGATGTGCTGGCTGCTGAAGACAATGAAGGAGACCATATTGAATACTTCATACCCAAAACTCTGCTACAAATTTGAGGTATGCAACATCACCGTGACAAGGTAACTGAGGAAAGGAGGATAGAAGCACAAACCAGTGAATCTATAAGTTTTTACAACATGGTTGCAGCTGACAAACCAAATCATTATGGACGAAGAGGAGGTAGCCGCGGGAGAGAATCAATAATAGCGAGAACCTGTCTTGGATACAAATATCCATGGCGATTTGGAATGAAGACAATAGCTGAGCAGCAGAGTTGCAGAATCTGTCATGAGAGTGACGAACACCGCCTTGACCACTACCTGAAAAAATGGGGACACCTGAGAGAAATTAGAAATATGTGTAGAATAATAAACCCCAGATTGAGTTAGGAAAACACTATTTGTCAAATATTGATACTGTTCTTAAGAGATTCCCCCATTTTGCACCCGCAAGATAACGTAAGATTTTAAGGGTTGACAGATGTTAATCTTCTTCTTTGAAAAGCTGTCTACTTGAGACAGTTAAGCAAGTCCCAGTTGTATCTGCGTACAAGTGACAGGATGGACAACCCAGCCGGTTTTCTTCCAATTGGGGAGTGTTGTACATGCTGCCATGGTGGTATGTCCATTCACAGGATAAGTTTCGCTGCCAAATAAACTCGCCCCTTGGGGCAAAAATTAAAAATTAAAAAAAAAAATCGTCTGTTTCCACTGTTTCAATTCCCTCGAGTACTTTATACATTCATATCATATCCCCTCTCTCCCTTTTTTCTAGTGTCGTAAGGGTCAGTTCCTTCACGAGCTCTTCATATCCCATCCCTCGTAACTCTGGGACGAGCCTCGTCGCAAACTTCTGAACTTTTTCCAGTTTCCTTAAGTGTTTCATCAGGTGGGGACTCCATGATGGCACGGCATACTCCAAGACTGGTCTCACGTAGGCAGTGTAAAGGGCCCTAAATGCCTCCTTACTTAGGTTTCTGAATGATGTTCTAACTTTTGTCAGTGTAAAGTACGCACCTGTCGTTATCCTATTTATATGTGCCTCAGGAGTTAGATTAGGTGTTATGTCCACTCCCAGGTCTCTTACTCGAATGGTCACAGGTAGGCAGTTCCCCTCAATCGTGTACTGTCCCTTTGTCTCCTATCACCTGATCCCATTTCCATAACATTGCATTTGCATGTGGTGAACTACAGTAGCCATTTCCTCTGACCATCTCTGCAACCTGTTCAAGTCCTCTTGGAGGATCCTGCAATGCTCATCTTTCACAACTGTTCTCATTAATTTTACATCATCCGAGAACATCGATATACGACTCGACTCCTGTAAACATGTCGTTAACGTATATTAGAAATAGAACTGGTCCCACCACCGATCCTTTAGGTACTCCACTCGTTACTGTTCGCCAGTTCGACTTCTCGTCCCTTACCGTTTCTCTCTGGCTTCTTCCTTTTAGGTAGTTCCTTACCCCATGCTGGGGTCTTTCTGCTTACTCCTGCCTGCCTCTCAAGGGTATCTGTGTACTTACCTAGTTATGCTTGCGGAGGTTCAGCTCTGGCTCTTTAGTCCCACCTCTCATCTGTCAATCAACTAATGTACAGGTTCCTGAGCGTATTGGGCTCTATCATATCTACACTTAAAGCTGTGTATAGAATCAGCCTCCACCACATCACCTCCTAATGCACTCCATTTGTCTACTACTCTGACACTGAAAAAATTCTTCCTAACGTCTCTATGGCTCATTTGGGCACTCAATTTCCACCTGTGTCCCCTAGTGCATGGTCCCCTTGTGTTAAATAGTCTGTCTGTATCTACCTAATCAATTCCTCAGAGAATCTTGTATGTGGTGATCATGTCCCCTCTAACTCTTCTGTCTTTCAGCAACGTGAGGTTTAATTCCCGTAATCTCTCCTTGTAGCTTATACCTCTCAGATCGGGTACTAGTCTAGTGGCAAATCTTGAAACCTCTTACAGTTTAGTCTTATGCTTGACTAGATATAGACTCCATGCTGGAGCCGCATACTCCAGGATTGGTCTGACATATGTGGTATACAGAGTTTCTATAAAGGCCATTCTTATGTTAGCCAACCTGGCATATGCCGCAGATGTTATCCTCTTAATATGGGCTAAAAGGGACAGGTCTGCCGTGATATCAACCCCCAGGTCTTTCTCTCTCTCTGACTCTTGAAGTATTTCATCTCCCAAGTGATACCTTGTATCTGGTCTCCTGCTTCCTACCCCTATCTTCATTACATTACATATGCTTGGTTTAAACTCTAACAGCCATTTGTTCGACCATTCCTGCACCTTGTCCAGGTCTTCTTGAAGCCTCAAGCTGTCCTCCTCTGTCATAATCCTTCTCATAATTTTGGCGTCGTCAGCAAACATTGAGAGGAATGAGTCTATACTCTCTGGGAGATCATTTACGTATATCAGAAACAGGATAGGTCCAAGCACAGAGCTCTGTGGGACTCCACTGCTGACATCACGCCATTCTGAGGTCTCACCCCTCACTATAACTCTCTGCTTCCTATTGCTTAGGTACTCCCTTATCCACTGGAGCGCCCTACCAGTTACTAATGCCTGTTTCTCCAGCTTATGCATCAACCTTTTATGGGGTACTGTGTCAAAGACTTTCCGACAGTCCAAAAAAATGCAGTCCGCCCATCCTTCTCTTTCTTGCTTAATCTTTGTCACCTGATTGTAGAATTCTATCAAGCCTGTAAGGCAAGATTTACCCTCCCTGAACCCATGTTGATGGGTTGTCACGAAGTCTCTTCTCTCCAGATGTGTTACTAGGTTTTTTCTCACAATCTTCTCCATCACCTTGCATGGTATACAAGTTAAGGACACTGGCCTGTAGTTCAGTGCCTCTTGTCTGTCACCCTTTTTAAATATTGGTACTACATTAGCAGTCTTCCATATTTCTGGTAGGTCTCCCGTTTCCAGTGACCTACTATACACTATGGAGAGTGGCAAGCAAAGTGCTCCTGCACACTCTTTCAATACCCATGGTGAGATTCCATCCAGCCCTACAGCCTTTCTCACATCCAGCTCCAATAGGTGCTTCTTGACCTCATCTCTTGTAATTTCGAACCTTTCCTAGGTCACCTGGTTTGCTGCCACCTCTCCTAGCGCTGTGACTTCTCCCTGTTCTATTATAAAGACCTCCTGGAACCTTTTGTTGAGTTCTTCACACACCTCTTTGTCATTCTCTGTGTACCTGTCCTCGCCAACCCTCAGTTTCATCACCTGTTCCTTCACTGTTGTCTTCCTCCTGATGTGACTGTGTAGTAGCTTTGGTTCGGTCTTGGCTTTATTAGCTATATCATTTTCATACCTTTTCTCAGCTGCTCTTCTCACACTAACATACTCGTTCCTGGTTCTCTGGTATCTCTCTCTACTTTCTGGTGTTCTGTTATTACGGAAGTTCCTCCATGCCCTTTTGTTCAGCTCCTTTGCTTTCATACTATCCCTATTAAACCACGGATTTTTCCTTTGCTTCTCGGTTTTTTCCTGTCGAGCTGGGACAAACCTGCTTTCAGCATCCTGACATTTTTGGGTGACATAGTCCATCATGTCTTGTACGGACTTGGTTCCGAGTTCTGTGTTCCAATGTATATCCCATAGGAATTTATTCATCTCCTCATAGTTCCCTTTCGGTACGCCAGGCCTTTGTTTCCCAGTTCTTTTTTGGGGGTGATTATTCCTAGCTCAAACAGGTACTCAAAGCTCAATACACTAGGATCACTCGTTCCCAAGGGGGTTTCCAACTTAACTTCCCTTATATCCGACTCATTTAGGGTAAATATCAGATCAAGCAAGGCTGGTTCATCCCCTCCTCTCATTCTTGTCGGTCCCTTGACGTGTTGACTTAGAAAGTTTCTTGTTGCCACATCCAGCAGCTTAGCTCACCATGTGTCTGGGCCTCCATGTGGGTCTCTGTTACCCTTATCTATCTTCCCATGGTTGAAGTCTCCCATGATTAGTAGCCTGGATCCGTCCCTGCTAGCCACAGAAGCTGCTCTCTCTATTATATTGATGGTGGCCAAGTTGTTTCTATCATATTAATGTCTGGGTCTTCTGTCATTCGGTGGGGGTTATATATGACTACTACTATAATTTTCTGTCCTCCAGTTGCTGTGGTGCCTGATATGTAGTCACTGAAACCTTCACAATTCTGAATTACCATCTCTTCGAAACTCCAACCTTCTCTTAGTAGCAAAGCTACACCACCTCCTCCTCTCCCTTCTCTCTCTTTCCTCACTACATAGTAGCCCTGTGGAAATACTGCGTTTGTTATGGTGTTTGTTAGCTTTGTTTCTGTGAGTGCTATTATGTCTGGGTTTTCTTCTAGTGCCCATTCTCCAAGTTCACTTGTTTTATTTATAATCCCATCTATGTTAGTGTACATTGCCTTGAAGCTCACTTTCTTCAGTTCATTTTCTTGTCACTTTCTTGGCGAGCATTCTGCTGGTGTGGGAAGCTGTTCCGTGGGTGAGAGGATCTGTGAGGTGATTTGCAGGGTGTCAGAGGAGTTTGGGGTGAGGGGTGGGGGTTTAAGGGAAGGGAGGACAGGTAGAATGTGGGTTAAGGAGATGGGGGGGACATGGAGGATACGGGGTGAGGGGGGAGGAGGGATAGGGAGGGTATGTGATGAAGGGGGAGGGGGGACAGGGGGTGAAAGGTTGGATGGGGGACATGATGGGTATGGGGAAGGGGTGACAGGGTAAGAATGGGGTGGGGGGGAGGGAGGGTTGGGTGGTGGCAGGTTGGGTGAGGGGAAGGGAGGGTTTCTATGCAGAGGGGGGTGGTGGTGTTGCCCTCCCCTCTGGTGTTGCTGGGATGCTGGTTTTGGGTTCTCCTCTTGTCTCTGGGACTGTTGTGTTGAGGGCTGTGATTTCCTGGTTTGCTCCTCTCTCCCTGTGCTTCCTCCTTGCCTCTGCTGCCCTGGCTCTCTCCTCCTTCGTCCTGTCCCTCTGCAGGAATACTTTTTTGTATCCCTCCACATGCTGCAGTCGACAGTGTGTGTGTGTGTGTGTGTGTGTGTGTGTGTGTACTCACCTAGTTGTACTCACCCAGTTGCGCTTGCGGGGGTTGAGCTCTGGCTCTTTGGTCCCGCCTCTCAACCGTCAATCAACTGGTGTACAGGTTCCTGAGCCTATTGGGCTCTATTATATCTATACTTGAAACTGTGTATGGAGTCAGCCTCCACCACATTGCTTCCTAATGCATTCCATTTGTCAACCACTCTGACACTAAAAAAGTTCTTTCTAATATCTCTGTGGCTCATTTGGGCACTCAGTTTCCACCTGTGTCCCCTAGTGCGTGTGCCCCTTGTGTTAAATAGCCTGTCTTTATCAACCCTGTCGATTTCCTTGAGAATCTTGAATGTGGTGATCATGTCCCCCCTAACTCTTTTGTCTTCCAACGAAGTGAGGTTCAATTCCCGTAGTCTCTCCTCGTAGCTCATACCTCTCAGCTAGGGTACTAGTCTGGTGGCAAACCTTTGAACCTTTTCCAGTTTAGTCTTATGCTTGACTAGATATGGACTCCATGCTGGAGCCGCATACTCCAGGATTGGTCTGACATATGTGGTTTATAATGTTCTGAAAGATTCCTTACACAAGTTTCTAAAGGCCGTTCTTATGTTAGCCAACCTGGCATATGCTGCTGATGTTATCCTCTTGATATGAGCTTCAGGGGACAGGTCTGGCGTGATATCAACCCCCAGGTCTTTCTCTCTCTCTGACTCTGGAAGTATTTCATCTCCCAAGTGATACCTTGTATCTGGTCTCCTGCTTCCTACTCCTATCTTCATTACATTACATTTGCTTGGGTTAAACTCTAACATCCATTTGTTCGATCATTCCTGCAGCTTGTCCAGGTCTTCTTGAAGCCTCAAGCTGTCCTCCTCTGTCTTAATCCTTCTCATAATTTTGGCGTCGTCAGCAAACATTGAGAGGAATGAGTCTATACCCTCCGGGAGATCATTTACGTATATCAGAAACAGGATAGGTCCAGGCACAGAGCCCTGTGGGACTCCACTGGTGACTTCCCGCCATTCTGAGGTCTCTCCCCTCACTATAACTCTGCTTCCTATTGCTTAGGTACTCCCTTATCCACTGGAGCGCCCTACCAGTTACTCCTGCCTGTTTTCCAGCTTATGCATCAACCTTTTATGGGGTACTGTGTCAAAGGCTTTCCGACAGTCCAAAAAAATGCAGTCTGCCCATCCTTCTCTTTCTTGCTTAATCTTTGTCACCTGATCATAGAATTCTATCAAGCCTGTAAGGCAAGATTTACCCTCCCTGAACCCATGTTGATGGGTTGTCACGAAGTCTCTTCTCTCCAGATGTGTTACTAGGTTTTTTCTCACAATCTTCTCCATCACCTTGCATGGTATACAAGTTAAGGACACTGGCCTGTAGTTCAGTGCCTCTTGTCTGTCACCCTTTTTAAATATTGGTACTACATTAGCAGTCTTCCATACTTCTGGTAGGTCTCCCGTTTCCAGTGACCTACTATACACTATGGAGAGTGGCAAGCAAAGTGCTCCTGCACACTCTTTCAATACCCATGGTGAGATTCCATTCGGTCCAACAGCTTTTCTCACATCCAGCTCTAATAGGTGTTCTTGACCTCATCTCTTGTAATTTCGAACCTTTCCAAGGCCACTTGGAAAGGTTCACACACTTGTGTGTGTGTGTGTGTGTGTGTGTGTGTGTGTGTGTGTGTGTGTGTGTGTGTGTGTGTGTGTGTGTGTGTGTCTATTCACCTAGTTGTGCTTGCAGAGGTTGAGCTTTGGCTCTTTGGTCCCGCCTCTCAACCTTCTATCAACTGGTGCACAGATTCCTGATCCTATTGGGCTCTATCATAACTACATTTGAAAATATGAATAGAGTCTGCCTTTATCACATCACTGCCAAATGCAATCCATTTACTAACTACTGGAAAAGGATACGTGGGGGAAAAGTACATTTAGCAAGCTTGGAACGGTGGCTCATTTGGGTACTTATTTTCTACCTGTGTCCTCTTGTGGGAGTACCACCCGTACTAAGTAGTCTGTAACTTGGCTATTAATTCCCCTCAGAATTTTGCATGTGGAGATCATGTCTTCCCTAAAACTATTGCAACTTTGTGAGGTTTATTTTATATAGCCTTTCCTTTCCTTGTGTGAGTGTGTCCTGGAAGCTCAGCGTCCAGGACGAGGGCGGCTACACTGATATATGGTCGGGCTGTGAGAGACTGGCCGGGGACGGTCTCAGAATTTAAAATATTTGAAAATCAGTTTTCGTGCGTGAGAGGAGACGGTGTTTGAGGTGTGAACCAGAGGTATGGGAAGAAGAGATGTCAAGACAATCCATCCAAGACAATCCAACCAAGACAATCCAACTAAAACAATCCCACTAGAGCTTCCCGAAAGGTAGGATATATAATGAAAATACTCCTTTGAATAATGGAATCTACAACTGATTTGTGATTTCGTTTATTTCGTTTATCTTTGAAATAACAAACACACACACACACACACATGATATGTAAACTATACCTTATGACACTAGAAAAATAGCAGCGAGAGGAAATGATCGCAACATATATAATTTACATGTAAATTTTCCAGGAAGTCAACGCCAGGAGGCTCATGAACAATGAGAGAACATTGAAGTAAACTGGATACAAAGATGAGGAACTGGGATGAAAATACTCCTCTGATATAAGACGAACAAGAATAATAAATGAATTATATGAGGAGTCAGTCGAAGTTCATTTCATTCAAATATATAAAAAGTAGTTATATTAAAAGTTACCACCAAAGAGTTAAGAATATAACCTGACGTTTATCAGGTTACAATACGACGAGAAGAACACCAACACACCTACACTCACACACCAACACACCAACACTCACACACCAACACACCTACACTCACACACCAACACACCTACACTCACACACCAACACACCTACACTCACACACCAACACACCTACACTCACACACCAACACACCTACACTCACACACCAACACACCTACACTCACACACCAACACACCTACACTCACACACCAACACACCTACACTCACACACCAACACACCTACACTCACACACCAACACACCTACACTCACACACCAACACACCTACACTCACACACCAACACACCTACACTCACACACCAACACACCTACACTCACACACCAACACACCTACACTCACACACCAACACACCTACACTCACACACCAACACACCTACACTCACACACCAACACACCTACACTCACACACCAACACACCTACACTCACACACCAACACACCTACACTCACACACCAACACACCTACACTCACACACCAACACACCTACACTCACACACCAACACACCTACACTCACACACCAACACACCTACACTCACACACCAACACACCTACACTCACACACCAACACACCTACACTCACACACCAACACACCTACACTCACACACCAACACACCTACACTCACACACCAACACACCAACACTCACACACCAACACACCAACACTCACACACCAACACACCTACACTCACACACCAACACACCTACACTCACACACCAACACACCAACACTCACACACCAACACACCAACACTCACACACCAACACACCTACACTCACACACCAACACACCTACACTCACACACCAACACACCAACACTCACACACCAACACACCAACACTCACACACCAACACACCAACACTCACACACCAACACACCTACACTCACACACCAATACAGGGGTGTAGGCGCATCGTGGTACTGTGTCGGTGGACTGGCCAAAGAGCCAGAGCTCAACCCCGCAAGCACAATTTGGTGAGTACACACACACTGTCTGGGGTCTGGTAGCAGAGCGGACAGCGTGCAGTACTCGTAATTCTGTGGCCCGTGTTCGATTCCCGGACCAGGCAGAAACAAATGGGCAAAGTTTCTTTCACCCCTGATGCCTCTCTTACCTACCAGTAAAGAGGTACCTGGGAGTTAGACAGCTGTTACGGAGCTGCTTCCTGAGGGTGTGTGTGTTTGGGGGGAGGAGGGGGAAATAGTCGTTACAGTTGATTGATTGACAGTTGCGAGGCGGGCCGAAAGAGCAGAGCTCATCCCCCGCAAGTACAACTAGTTGAATACACTGTTACGGAATCGACACCATCGCCGGAGAGCAGAGTGGCAATTTCAGCGCCATCTGTGAGTCTCATGCACTCAAACTCCCCTGGTATTGAACGCTATGTGGACAACGCCATCTGTTCATGGTGGCGTGACAGTGATGAATGGCTCCTGTTTCCTGACATAGTTAGACAGAGAGGTCAACGTGATGACCTCTGGTGGATGGCGTGTCACAATCAACGCCATCTAGAGTGTGCTACGAGCGTAATATGAACTCCCTGGTGTACGAGTGTTTCCCCATGGTGTCCCCAGTGTCCTGTCCATCTAATTAATGACGTTTTTATGTCCACAGAAGTGACGTATGGAGGCAACCGTACTGACGAAGGCAGTTTACCTTGAGCAGTCCACGAACTCTTAGCTTGGTCCTGCAAGAAGACTATGTAAGCCGCCGTCGATCAGAGCAGTGTGTGTTAACTGCTGATATACGCAGTGTTGATGTAGATCGGTGAACCTGAGATTGGCAATTAAGGGTTAGGCAGTGATGTGCCTAGCGTGAAGTGCTGCTAGCAAGCTGCTAGAGGCTTCTGCCAGGGGTTAGTTACCTCTGTATGAGTTTGTTTGGGACCCCTGTCAGCGTGTTGCTGAAGCCCTCTGCCAGTGCCTAGCAGGAGAGGGAAGATGGGGTGTAAGTGCATCGTGATACTGTGTTGGTGGACTGGCTCACATAAAAGGTGGATTCGACTGTGTTTGCCAGTACGAGTGGACAGGGTACTGGACAGTGGAAACATTGGAGTTGACGAACACTGCAAACGCATTTGTGTCCTGTGTGAAAGTAACACTTTTGTATATAAGCGTAGTAATAATCTATTTATATATTTATTTATTGGTGGCGATAAATATATTGGTGAAGGGAATCGTGTGGTGTTTATCCCCCCCCCCCACCTCATTTATTCATTGAACTACTACCAACTCATGAAAGCATACTACCGACTTAGGGTCGGATATACTATACTATACAAGAGGTTATAAAATCAAGAATCTGGTTACTGGCGCATAGTGGCCGTAACACACACACACGTCATATGTACATTTTCAAATGTAATGCAATGAAGATAGGTGTAGGGAGCAGGAGACCAGATATCATTTGGGAGATGAAATTCTTCAAGGGTCAGAGAGACAAAGACTTGGGTGTTGATATCACACCAGACCTGTCCCCTGAAGCTCATATCAAGAGGATAATATCGGCAGCATATGCCAGGTTGGCCATCATAAGAACGGCATTTAGAAAATTGTGTAAGAAATCATTCAGCACTTTGTATACCACCTATGTCAGACCAATCCAGGAGGAGTCCTTATCCAGTCAAGCATACGACTAAATTGGAAAAGGTTCAAAGGTTTACCACCGGACTAGTACCCGAACTGAGAGGTGTGGGCTACAAGGAGACACTAGGGGAATTAAACCTCACGTTGCTGGAAGACATAAGAGTTAGGGGGACATGATCACCACGTACAAGATTCTCAGAGGAATTGATAGGGTTGATAAAGACAGGCTAGTTAACACAAGGGGCACACGCACTATGAGACACAGGTGCAAATTGAGTTCCCAAATGAGCCACAGAGACATTAGAAACATTTTTTTTAGTGTCAGAGTGGTTGACTAATGGAATGCATTAGGCAGATGTGGTGGAGGCTGACTCAATACACAGTTTCAAGTGTAGATATGATAGAGCCCATTAGGTTCAGGAACCTGTACACCAGTTGACTGACAGTTGAGAGGCGGGACCAAAGAGCCAGAGCTCAACGCCTGCAAGACAAATAGGTGAGTACAAATTGGTGAGTAGACACGTAACACCTAATCTAACTCCTGAGGCACATATAAATAGGATATAGACAGCAGCGTACATCATTCAGAAACCTAAGTAAGAAAGCATTTAGTGCTCTTTACACTGCCTACGTCAGGCCAGTCTTAGAGTATGCTGTGCCATCATGGAGTCGTCACCTGAAGAAACACATAAGGAAACTGGAAAAGGTTCAGAAGATTGCAACGAGACTAGTCCCAGCGTTACGAGGGATTGGGTATGATGAGCGCCTGAAGGAACTGTGCATTACGACACTAGAAAAAAGAACACAGAGGTGGGGGGGGGGCGTGCTCTGTCACATTCTCTAGTCATTTAGCGGCTGCTCTGTCATTTGCATAGACATAGAGCACCTGTGCGCTCTATGTCGCACAGTAATGTAGTCTTGCTAGAAATCGCCAGAGTACGGCAGGTTGCAGACTGCTGATGAATGAGATACGAGCTGGAAAGATGGGATATAGTCCAGGCAACAGTCTCTATATTTCCCTTCCCGACCAGCTACCTGATTGGTCTTCAAATTGCAGCCCTCTCTCCCTATTGGTCGTCACTCAGGGGTTCCCGCCCTGAAACTGTGAGTTTGCCACATTTTCAGACGATCAGCGCCGTTGCCTTCACTCTCTGATGCTTCTCGCCAAGACCACACAAATCTCGACACCATCTCAGCTTTCTCAAACCTGAAACCTTTCACTTTTATGAACCCGAATCCTCGCTTAAAAATATATAAACAAAATAAAAAATAATTAGATTATATATATATATATATATATATATATATATATATATATATATATAATATATATATATATATATATATATATATATATATATATATATATATATATATAGATTTATATATATATATATAGATATAGATATTGTTGAATATGACCGAAAAGGTAAGATTAATAATTCTAACACGAATTTTCTCAATATTTCTTATGTTTTTCTTCACTGTCGGTGTAATAAAAAGATCAATTCTCCAAAATTAAATTTTTAATTGTCTGACGCCTGAATGCATTTCGTAATGCTTATTACATTTTCAAAGACTTAATTTACACAAAGATTCATCGAACTTTATACTCATTTTGGGTGAGGTGATATGGTAGAAAGTTTTGGATGAGGTGAAAAATCTTATGACAAACACAAGACAGAACACGGAACAATGGGTATAAATGTATATGAGAACTACAGAAGGCCTATTGGCCCATACTTCCTCTTGTTGCAGGCGATCAGCCACAATAACGTGGCTAAAGTACGTTGACCAAACCACACACTAAAAGGTAAAGGGACGACTACGTTTCGGTCCGTCCTGGACTATTCTCAAGTCGATCGACTTGAGAATGGTCCAGGACGGACCGAAACGTCGTCGTCCTTTCACCTTCTAGTGTGTGGTCTGGTCAACTTCCTCTTGCTGCTAACATATTGGTTCGGGTTTTTGAAGTAGGTAGAATATAATTGTGCATTAATTGGCTGTTGATTGCTGGTGTTGACTTTTTGATGAGTAGTGCCTCACTGATGTCGAGCCGCCTGGTATCACTGTACCTATCGATGATTTCTGAGTTGTTTGTTAAAATTTCTCTGGTGATGGTCTGGTTGTGAGAAGAGATTATATGTTCCTTGATAGAGCCCTGTTGTTTATGCATTGTTAATCGCCTGGAAAGAGACGTTGTTGTCTTGCTTATATACTAAGTTCTTAGGGGCTTACAGTTCCCAAGTGGGCATTTAAAGGCATAGACGACATTGGTCTCCTTTAAAGCGTTTTCCTTGGTATCTGAAGAGTTTTTCATGAGTAGATTGGCCGTTTTTTGGGGGGTTTTATAATAAATTGTCAATTGTATTTTCTGATTTTTGTCTGTTGGGATAACATTCCTATCAACAATATCTTTCAGGACCCTTTCCTCTGTTTTATGAGCCGTCGAAAAGAAGTTGGTGTAAAATAATCTAATAGGGGGTGCAAGTGTTGTGTTGGTTGACTCTTCAAAAGTTGCATGGCGCTTCACCTTCCTTCTTATGATGTCTTCAACGAAACCGTTAGAGAAGCAGGCACCCTTCTTAAGCCAAGATGGACACATGTATAAGCAAGTAGATGGGGTCGCCATGGGTTCTCCCCTAGGTGTCCTGTTTGCAAACTTCTACATGGGTATCATCGAACAGAAGGTCTTAGTTGACATGGACTTAAAACCGGCCATATACTGCAGGTATGTTGACGACATTTTTACGCAGGTACCTGATGTCAGACATCTGCAGCACCTGAAGGAGGCATTTGAGCGGAATTCTGTGTTGAGTTCACTTACGAGATGGAGAAGGATGGGAAGCTGCTCTTTCTAGATGTAACAGTCATGGAAAGGAGCGGAGGTTTCCACACTGCAGTCTACACTAAGGAAACAAACATATGAATGTGCCTCAATGCCAACAGTGACTGCCCAGACAGGTACAAGAGGAGTGTTGTTAACGCTTATGTCAACCGTGCTCTCAGCCACAGCTCAGAATGGAAGCAAGTCGATGAAGGCAGGTAAGGCAGGTCCTAGTCAACAACGGCTTCTCTAACGGTTTTGTAGAAGACATAAAAAGAAAAGTGAAATGCCATGCAACCTCTGAAGAGTCAACCAACACAACACTTGTATCCCCTATTAGACTATTTTACAGGAACTTCTTTTCGACGGCTCATGAAACGGAGCAAAGTGTCCTTAAAGATATTGTTGATAGGCACGATATCCCTGCAGACAAAAATCAGAAAATACAATTGACAATTTACTAAAAAAACAAAAATAGACCAACCTACTCATGAAAAACTCCCCAGACACCAAACAGAACGCTTTAAAGGAAACCAACGTCATTTATGCCTTTAAATGCCCACTTGGGGACTGTAAGCCTCAAAGAACTCAGTATATAGGCAAGACAACAACGTCTCTTTCCAGGTGATTAACAATGCATAAACAACAGGGCTCCATCAAGGAGCATATAATCTCTTCCCACAACCAGACCATCACCAGAGAAATCTTAACAAACAACTCAGAAATCATCGATAGGTACAGTGATACCAGGCGGCTCGACATCAGTGAGGCACTACTCATCAAAAATCAACACCAGCAATCAACAACCAATTAATGCACAACTATATTCTACACACTTCAAGACTCCGAACCAACATGGAAGCAGCCAGCGGAGGTATGGGCCAATAGGCCTTCTGCAGTTACTTCCATTCTTATGTTTTCATACCCAATTTATACCCATTGTTTCGTGTTCTGTCTTGTGTTTGTCACCTCACTCAAAGCCTTTATGCCATATCACCTCACCCAAAAAGAGTATAAGTACAATGAATTTGTATGTAACCTAAGTCTATGAAAATGTAATAAGAAATTACTAAGCGCGTTCGGGCGTCAGACCAGAAATAAAAATGAAATTTGGAGAAATGATTTTTCAATTACCATCAACAGTGAAGAGAAACATAAGAAATATTGAGAAATTTCGTGTTATAATTATTAACCTTACCTTACCTTAATTATTATACACACACACGGAGAACAAGAGTCACAGACAAGATTTCGAGAGGCGTCAAGTTGGCGGCCCCTAGTAATTAAGAAACTCTCACCTCTAAGTGTTAATGACCGCCAAGTGACCAATGTCAGGTCGCGGGAAGTTGACCTGGTCTCTGCTAATCTCATAATTGCAGGGGGCTAGCCCGGGGTGACCTTCTAACATACCGCCAATATAAGGTGTGGCTTGGTAGAGTGCCTGGGGCTATCTACTTGTGGGCGGAGTTAGCTAGTTGGTCGCCAATATATACCTAGGGTACTGTACACTCGAGAGATAGACAGAAAGAGCCAGAAGACAGGAGAACAGCTAGCAGAGCAGAGCCTAGAGGCTGTCAGCCGGACGGGGCGGGACAGCCTCTGTCAACTACAGTCCCCACCCCCCCCTCTCTCTATCCAGCTATAGGCAGACACTTGGTGAGTTCAACATGAAAGGTGACGTAGTCGTGTTTACTAGTGTTGTGTAACTATCAGGGGGCAGACGGCTGTAATGGTCTCGAATTCTGGTGTAGTGACTCACTTTGCACATTAATAATGAACCTTCAGTTCGATTGCTGGAATTCTGATAGTTATCATGCTAAATAAATAATTGATTCACTTACTTTTAATTTGACTTTAATTGTGTTCCCGAGTTCTTGGAGTTACTGATATATGCAAACTAGAGGGCAGAGTACTCAAGAGTTAGTGACTAAGAGAATCTTGCCTGGAACACGGTTCCAGTTAAATCATGCTAATAATGACCTGTTGATACATCTTAGAGAATTCTGTGATACCGACAAATACCATTCCTTGTCTTGTATATAATGGTCTTGAATGGATGGTGGCAGTCTACCTTCTACTTCTACCTATCTATTTTTCTATTTCTGCCTATCTACCATTCTACCTCTACCACTACTTCCAATTCATCTCCGTATTCTCTCTCCCACTCTCCCTTTCTCCTGACCACACTCCTCTCTCCTCCCGCCTAGTCCTCCCTCCTCCCTCACCCCAAACCCTCACTAATTACTTCATTATTCATCTCTTTCCTTTCGTTTCTCTGATTCGTTCGTGGCAGTGAACTGTTCTAAAGTTCCATAGAGTCGCGGGTACCTGATCAGGTTACAATGCCTTGTGGTCGTGACACCTAGGTAATCAACTACCTAGATCACAAGGTGTTGAATTAGAGAGGCTGCAGTAGGGACTCTGGGGGGAGCTCTTTAGTTTAGCTAACTAGGGGGTGGGGGAATAATGGACAACAGAGTTATTTCCCCCACCCCTCCCGATAAAATAGTTAACTATGGGTGGGATAATGGACAAGATAGAGCTGTTTCCCCCACCCTGCGTTACAAGAGATCCATAACCTTTAAGAACTTTTTGTATCAACCCATATATATCTGGTAACCATTAATACATAATAAATCACAAAAAAACACAAAAGGAAGGGGGTGGTAGGAGAAAAGCACACAGAAACTGTATTAGAGGGGACCTAAACTTTCCTTCTAATGCGTCATGTGTGGTTTCCTCCAAGGCTAAGGGAGTCCCCTTTTTCCAGCCAGAGGTGGTACACTCTCTCTCTCTCTCTCTCTCTCTCTCTCTCTCTCTCTCTCTCTCTCTCTCTCTCTCTCTCTCTCTCTCTCTCTCTCTCTCTCTCTCTCATATATATATATATATATATATATATATATATATATATATATATATATATATATATTCTCTCTCTCTCACATATATATATATATATATATATATATATATATATATATATATATATATATATATATATATATATATATATATATATATATATATATATATATAGTAGGCATCCTTCAGTCTCGGGAGACTATGGAGTTGCGCCCTGGTTGTCAATCCTGGTGCAGCGTCTGGTGTGACTGATGAGGCCAATCCGAGAGTGGCAGTCCATCCCACACCGAGCACAAACGAAGTCCGATTCTGGTCTGTCTTCCTGGTTACCGGCTTTCCTTCTCTGTCTCTTTGCCTCCGATTCCTTGGCAAGTGACTCCTCGAACTTGGAGAGACCTCTTTGAACAGACTGCCTCCAGGCTGAACGGTCTGCAGCCAGTGTCTCCCATATAGCAAGATCGACGTCCATGGCTTTCAGGTCCCTCTTACATACGTCTTTGTACCGTAGCTGGGGCTTGCCTGTTGGACGCTTTCCCTGCCTCAGCTCTCCATACAGGAGATCCTTGGGGATGCTGCCGTCGCCCATTCGCACAACGTGCCCGAGCCAGCGCATTCGTCTCTGTTTCAGCATTGTGTACATGCTGGTGATTCTTGCTCTCCCCAAGACGTTTGTTGTTTGTCATCTTGTCCTGCCAGGTGATGTCCAAGATGTGTCGAAGGCAGCGCATGTGGTAGGCATTCAGCTGTCTTTCCTGACGGGCGCGGAGTGTCCAAGACTCACTGCTATAAAGGAGAGTGCTCAGGACACAGGATCTGTAAACCTGAATCTTAGTATACTCAGTTAGTCTATTGTTGGTCCACACTCTCTTTGTCAGTCTGGACATGGTAGTAGATGCCTTACCGATGCGTTTGTTTAGCTCCGTATCAAGAGAGAGGGAGTCAGAGATTGTGGAGCCCAGGTACACGAAGTTGTGAACAACTTCCAGTTTGGAATCAGAGATGCCGATGTCAGGTGGGGAGTCCACTCCTTGTCCCATGACTTGTGTTTTCTTCAGACTGATGGTGAGTCCGAAAGCCTGAGAGGCCTCGCTGAAGCGGGTCATGAGCCGTTGGAGGTCTTCGGCTGAGTGGGCAGTGACTGCTGCGTCGTCGGCAAAGAGGAAGTCGCGCAGACACCTCAGCCGAACCTTTATATATATATATATATATATATATATATATATATATATATATATATATATATATATATATATATATATATATATATATATATATATATATATATTTCTATTATATATTTGAAGTTCTATTCAGTTGTGTATTTGTGAACTAAAGTCTTTGAAAATGTAATAAGTTTTACGAAATGCGCTCGTGTCGCGTCAGACTAGAAATAAAAATGAATTTTGGAGAATTGATTTTTGATTTACCTCCAACAGTGAAAAGAAATGTACGAAAGATTGAGAAAATTCGTGTTAGAATTATTAATCCCTGGTGGTGGTGGACAAGGTGTCCCAGGACACTGTGAAGGGTGGTGGACAACGTGTCCCAGGACACTGTGAAGGGTGGTGGACAAGATGTCCCAGGACACTGTGAAGGGTGGTGGACAAGGTGTCCCAGGACACTGTGAAGGGTGGTGGACAAGGTGTCCCAGGACACTGTGAAGGGTGGTGGACAAGGTGTCCCAGGACACTGTGAAGGGTGGTGGACAACGTGTCCCAGGACACTGTGAAGGGTGGTGGACAACGTGTCCCAGGACACTGTGAAGGGTGGTGGACAAGGTGTCCCAGGACACTGTGAAGGGTGGTGGACAACGTGTCCCAGGACACTGTGAAGGGTGGTGGACAAGGTGTCCCAGGACACTGTGAAGGGTGGTGGACAAGGTGTCCCAGGACACTGTGAAGGGTGGTGGACAAGGTGTCTCAGGACACTGTGAAGGGTGGTGGACAAGGTGTCCCAGGACACTGTGAAGGGTGGTGGACAAGGTGTCCCAGGACAATGTGAAGGGTGGTGGACAACGTGTCCCAGGACACTGTGAAGGGTGGTGGACAAGGTGTCCCAGGACACTGTGAAGGGTGGTGGACAAGGTGTCCCAGGACACTGTGAAGGGTGGTGGACAACGTGTCCCAGGACACTGTGAAGGGTGGTGGACAACGTGTCCCAGGACACTGTGAAGGGTGGTGGACAACGTGTCCCAGGACACTGTGAAGGGTGGTGGACAACGTGTCCCAGGACACTGTGAAGGGTGGTGGACAACGTGTCCCAGGACACTGTGAAGGGTGGTGGACAATGCAGCATGGGAACAAGACATTAAATACAAACTGGCTAAAATGACAGGCGATTTATAAGAGAAAATAAATGCACTTGCACATACTGCTCAGTTGCACGAAAACCAAGTTGAATGGCATTTATTTAATTGATTGAATTTTTGTTTGTCAAAACACCTGACACAGGCCCACACCTGCTTGTGGTAAGTCAGGTGTCTCAGGCCACACCTGACACAGGCCCACACGTGCTGGTGGTAAGTCAGGTGTCTCAGGCCACACCTGCTGGTGGTAAGTCAGGTGTCTCAGGCCACACCTGACACAGGCCTACACGTGCTGGTGGTAAGTCAGGTGTCTCAGGCCACACCTGCTGGTGGTAAGTCAGGTGTCTCAGGCCACACCTGCTGGTGGTAAGTCCGGTGTCTCAGGCCACACCTGACACAGGCCCACACCTGCTGGTGGTAAGTCAGGTGTCTCAGGCCACACCTGACACAGGCCCACACGTGCTGGTGGAAAATCCGTGGACCACATCAATAGTTCCGCTTTAAAGTTAAGTTTTAAAACTGCGGCACTTTTCTCATCAGCATTTGATGTTTAATTCTGAGTGTCCAAAAGTGGAATAATTTATAACTCCCTCACCAAACTCGTCATTATGGTGATTGAGCAGAAAATTCCCTGATTTTTTCTGAATATGCTGTAAGGACGCCGTGTTCTTCATAATGTCCGGAGATGACTTTGAAAACACAGTAATTAAATTTTGAAGTCTTACCTTCTTCTTGCAAGACATTGAGCTGCATCTTTGGCCATAACAATAATATGAGTGTTACGCCATACTCAGGAAATCCTTAGTAAGGATTTACTAAGGATTGATAATCCTGAAGGATTGATAATCCTTCAATTAATTGCAGGATTGATAATCCTTCATTATTATCAAGGTAACCAATAGTTGTCCCCGTGTTTAATTTAGAGACATCTTAAAACCTAAGACCTCATAACCTCTTACGACCTAAACTCTTAATTTTGAGTTTAATTTATTTAATTAAATTAAAATTGTTTAATTTAATTTCAGACAATTGTCTAAATTATTCAACTTTACGTTGCTTAAGGCGTTATTTCCTTGATCAGAATCTAGGACCATCTGAATTACCATGTTGACTTTGGTAGTAAATCTCAGCATGTTTCTAGAACCAGTTTCCTTCACCGTAGCATCAGTCACATTCACTTGGACTGAATAGGCCATAGAAGGTCTTGTTTCTTGCTGTTCGGCGTTCGATTCCAGATGTTCCAAGTGGAATGGCATCGTTCCTTTACACAGTTTAATTCTCATATTGTGTCGATTCATCAATTCCAAGCGCAATTCAGGCATGTGGAAATTATCAGGAGAAAACTCTAAGCCAGTATGACTATATAGCATTTAGAAGGGATATGTGAATGCGGATTAGGGATAGAATGGTGGAGAGGAATGGTGCCCAACCACATGAACCATCGGGGATCGAACGGCGACTTGCCAGAAACTAGGTGGACGCTGTACCACCTGCCCCAGTGGTTGGGATCCAAGTGCTGTACAGTAATACGGTTCCACTGGCTCTTAGGTTTTATGAGAACTACGTGACCTTGTCTTGGACCTTATCACCAGGAGGCCTGCTCGGGGACCGGGCCGCGGGGACTTTGAGCCCGAAATCATCGCGAGGGTAACCGCAAGATATCTTCTGCAGTCTCCACCCTCGGCCAGCAACGCTGCCACTCCTCAACTTTATCACTATGTAAATATTGGTATTGATGCTTATTTTATCCAGAAACTTTTCTCGCTCTCTCTGTTACATCAGTTAAGTTGAGATATTAACAGTTAAGCTTCGTCAAGTTTCTCACCACACGACACCTGGCGGAAAGTCAGCCAACACACAAGTCAGGTGTTTATATATATGACAATGACCAGAGACACATCTGGTCCAGTAGGACGGGACAATACCTCCCTCAGCCTCATTTCAGGAGATAATCTGCTTGCAAGAGTCAAAGTGACGTCCACCACACCTTCCCCTCCACCTGCCTGTCACCAGGCAGCTCAAGTCATCATACAAACGTCAACATTATTTGAGACTCCTTGCATCAGTAATGGTAATGTCTTCTCACTAACATAATAACAAAGGATAAAACCCACATTTGTGTATTTGTGAAATTTATGTAAGGAATTTACACCACGTCTTTCATACTCTTCTGAGTGCTTTATTAAGGTCTTAGTAGGTGATTAGAATGAGACTTATCTCAACGTCTAATCTAAGTTACGTCTAATATAAGTAAATGATTAGACGATGAGATGTAAATCTCGTCCTAATCACACACTCAGACCTTGATAATGCATGCATTTTTATACCGCTGAAGAGCTACAAGTCATTACTAACCTCGGTAATTAGAGCTATTATTGAATTATAGACAGAAGACAACCTTGTCCGCCTCACCCCCCCCCCCTCCCCCGTCGTATAAAAAATACTTGCCGCTGGACGGCCAACAATAATCACCTGAGAACGACAAAGGCAAAAGGGAAAACCGCAGGAGCAATCAGAATCTTCACCAGCGAGGACACTGTTGCCCCCAGGAACGCCACGACAGCACAGGCTCTACAGGACAATCACCCACATAGAGCTTAAGACAGAAGCAGGGATTCCCTGGAAGACAATACTGGCATAGAACCCTTGCCTGTTCGAGAATCCGAAGTGTACATAGCAGCCATGTCTTTTCCAAAATGTTCAGCGAAGGGCTTCACAGGCCTGAGAACCCAGCACATCAAACAGATGCAGCACTCGGTGCTTGGAGAGGCGGCAAAGACCCTTCTAGTGGAACTTACAAGATTCTCCAACATGTGATTGACTGATGGCGTCCCTGAGGAGATCAAGCTACTCTATTATGGAGCAGCACTCTGTGCTCTAAAAAAATAAGAGGGATGGAGGAATAAAGCCCCATTACCATTGGCAATTAACACACTCTGACGACTCGTAGCTGCAGTGAGACCAGTCAGCCAGGAAGCAGCCTCCATGGTGAGTCCTCATCAGCTTGGATTTGTGATCCTCCCAATTTCTGTGAAGCTGCAGCATACGCAGCTCGAGCTTACATTGACACTCACTGTGAGCAAGAGGCACAGTTAAGCTTGACTTAATCATGTCAGAAGGGATTCCATCCTCTGAAGTGCACGTAACTATTTTCCTCCGTTTAGCCATTCACCAATCGTGGTACAGTGGTGACTCTAAGATTGTCTTCAGGGAGCCTGAGACTCGTATGAAGGTGTCCAACATATTATATATATATATATATATATATATATATATATATATATATATATATATATATATATATATATATATATATATATATATATATATAGACAATACTGGCCATAGGTCATTGGATCTGGCCATACTGGATCTGGCCATAGGTCATCAATACTGGCCATAAGACATTGCCATAGGACGCGGACCTATGGCAATTCCACGACCAAGAGATGGCTTCCTGAACCTTGCAGGAATCAACCTCACTCAGAATCAAGTCACTCTCCTAAATCTGGTATAAACTGTCACGTTATGTCCAGACCGAGTGAGATGGCCCGGAAAGTGGAGTTGGAGATTCTGTTGGACGACATATTCGACCTCGAAGCACAAAAGAAGGTCACCACCAAAGATACCTTATAAGCAGAACTTATTAAGGAAGGAGGAAAGAATCGAGGCAACTACAGAAGCACCATACTGTCCCCCGAGCTCAAAGCGGCTGCTAAGAGCCTTCGTGAGAACAAGGAGATAGTTGTCAGGAGAGGTGACAAGTCGCCAATATATGTCATTCTTAAAAAAGACGAATATCTGGCGAAAATGAAATTCATACTCTCTGACGAAACTAAATTCCAAAGGGTAACGAAGGACACTACAGCCGAACTGAAAGCAAAGGTCAACAAATTGATCGAAACTGTGAACGACAAGAAATCTGGACTCCGCCTGCCAAAGATTATTGGGGAATATAAACCTGGATATGCGTATGGAAATATCAAGACACACAAGCCTGGAAACCCACTTCGTCCAATCATCAGCCAGATACCCACACCCACATACAGACTGGTGAAACGACTCAATGGCTTGCTGACTCCTAATGTCCCTTGCGCCTTCAGCCTGAAGTCTCCAAAGGAATTTGTTGACTTGCTGCGGGGAACACGGGCCACAGGGATAAGAGCCTCGTTGGACGTAGAATCTCTGTTTACCAACGTACCTGTGGATGAAACACTCGGGATGATAGCCGACAGAGTGTACCGTGATCCGGCATTTACTCCTCTTGACATACCAGAAAACAGTCTAAGGAAACTACTCCAAGCTTGTACTAAAGAGGCACCCTTCTTGAGCCCGGATGGATACATGCATAAGCAAGTAGATGGGGTCAGCATGGGTTCTCCCCTAGGTGTCCTGTTTGCAAACTTCTTCATGGGTACCATCGAGCAAAAAGTCTTAGTCGACATGAAGTTGAAACCGGCCATATACTGCAGGTATGTTGACGACATTTTTACACAGGTACCTGATGTCAGACATCTGCAGGAGCTGAAGGAGGCATTTGAGCAGAATTCTGTGTTGCATTTCACTTACGAGATAGAGAAGGATGGGAAGCTGCCCTTTCTAGATGTAACAGTCATGGAAAGGAGCGGAGTTTTCCACACTGCAGTCTACACTAAGGAAACAAACATAGGAATGTGCCTGAATGCCAACAGTGACTGCCCGGACAGGTACAAGAGGAGTGTTGTTAACGCTTATGTCGACCGTGCCCTCAGCCACAGCTCAGAATGGAAGCAAGTCGACGAAGAACTCTGTAGGGTAAGGCAGGTCCTAGTCAACAACGGCTTCTCCAATGGTTTCGTGGAAGACATCATAAGAAGGAAAGTGAAACGCCAAGCAACCTCTGAAGAGACAACTAACACAACACCTATACCCCCTATTAGACTATTTTACGGGAACTTCTTTTCTATAGCCCATAAAACGGAGGAAAGGGTCCTGAAAGATATTGTTAGTAGAAACGTTATCCCTACAGACAAAAATCAGAAGATACAACTGACGATTTACTATAAAACCAGAAAAACGGCCAGCCTACTCATGAGAAACTCTCCAGACACAAAGCAGAACGCTTTAAAAGAGACCAACGTCGTCTATGCCTTCAAATGCCCTCTTGGGGACTGTAAGCCTCAAAAAACCCAGTATATAGGCAAGACAACAACATCTCTTTCCAGGCGTTTAACGATGCATAAGCAACAGAGCTCCATTAAGGAACATATAATCTCTTCCCACAAACAAACCATCACCAGAGAAATCTTAGCAAACAACACAGAAATCATCGATAGATACAGCGATAGCAGGCGGCTTGACGTCGGCGAGGCACTACACATCAAGAAGTCAACACCAGCAATCAACAGCCAATTAATGCACAACTATATTCTACCCACTTCAAGACTCTGCTCCAATATAGAAGCATCAAGAAATATGGACCAATAGGCTTTCTACAATTACTTCCATTCAATACCCATTGTTTCGTGTTCTGTCTTGTGTTTGAATTTAATACCCATTCAATACCCATTGTTGAAAGTTTGTTTTCACCTCATCTACCTCACCCAAATGTAGATATAAAATCGAAGATGTGAAAGCTCTATTCAGTTTCAGTTGTGTGTTTGTAAACTAAAGTCTTTGAAAATGTAATAAGTTTTACGAAACGCGCTCAAGTGTTGCGTCAGACTAGAAATAAAAATTAATTTTGGAGAAATGATCTTTGAATTACCATCAACAGTGAAAAGAAACGTAAGAAAGATCGAGAAAATTCGTGTTCGAATTATTAATCTTACTTTTTCGGTCATATTTTTTAATAATATATGTCTACAGGAAAGACTGCTACCAAAATATACTAATATATATATATATATATATATATATATATATATATATATATATATATATATATATATATATATATATATATATATATATATATATATAATATGTGTGTGTGTGTGTGTGTGTGTGTGTGTGTCTGTGTGTGTGTGTGTGTGTGTGTGTGTGTGTGTGTGTGTGTGTGTGTGTGTGTGTGTGTGTGTGTGTGTAAATCACGAAAGTTAACACGTGATGAAAAATGTGACAGTGTCAGACCACGGAGGAAGAATTGAAACAGGAATTTCCTTAATTACTTTCGTATATATATATCTTCAGAAAGGTGAGTTACAAGTAAAACGATATGAACATATATAAGCAAGAGAGAGGTGAAGTGATGTGAGGTACACTGATAAAATTTTTTGTTTATGACTGGGATTGGGTGGGTATGAATAGGAGTGGCTTCCTATGGGTCGATAGGCCTTCTGCAGTTACCTTTGTTCTTATGTTCTTATGGCCCAAACATTGATAATAAAAGCATAACATAGAGAATATAATTAATGAATTAGCGAGACAAATGAGTATCAATGATCCTACTCAAATCGCCCTTTCACTGATCTATCAAAAATAGATCTACATTATATAAACCACTGCTAATGTTCAAATTACATGTTTTTGTAATCTGTATTAAAGCATATTCAATTATGTTCCTTTGGAAAGTGCTTTTACAAATCGTTATTGAGGAAGACATCTCCCAAGCAATTTGGTGAGAATTTTCTGACAAATGAACAAACAAAGCATTAGACAATTGGCCATGTCTTACAGAGTATTTATGTTGCGAAATTCTACATTTCAAATCTTTAGATGTTTGCCCAACATAGAACCTATTACAGTCTTTACAAGGTAATTTTATTAATGACACAATTATCACTGTGAGGGCTGTTTCTAACTAAAAGTTTACCAACAGTATTTTCGTAGTTAAACAATACATGTATATCAAAACGTTTCAACGCATTGACCATATTTTCAAACCAGAGAATATGGTAACATAAGCACATTCTTTGGGCGAATTTTCTTACTGCATATATTATTATAATATGTACGACGTGCTTTTGCTACGGCAAACTTCCAAAAAACTCAGTGGATAACAAAACTTGAAACCAATAGAATCAATATTCTTAAACTCTTCATCCAAGAATTCTGGACTAACAACCTGAAGATCTCTTAGATACATAGAGGAAAAAAATGATTTTTATCACATTGTATATATGCCCTGAAAAATAATGAACATAAGATACATTATTCGCAGGTTTTCTATAAACACTAAACTATAGTGAAAAATCGTCCCTATGAATAAGTATATCTAAGAATGGCAAACATTTATCAATATCAGTCTCCATAGTAACCTCTAGTCACATCTATAAATTTACTATGGAGACTGAAATTTATAAATGTTTGCCATTCTTAGGTATTCTTATTCATTGGGAAGATTTTTCATTAAAGTTTAGTATCTACAGAAAACCTGCAAATAATTTATCTTATGTTCATTATTTTTCAGGGCATAGATACAATGTGAAAAAATTCTCAAGTCACCTAGCCCCATTACCACTACTTTACACTTGCTTGAACTGAACTCAAGCAGCCATTTTTCCAACCATCTCTGCTACTGTTACAAGTGCTCTTGGAGAATTCTACAATCCTCAAATGTCTTATTAACTTGGCATCATGTGCAAATATGGGCATATAAGACTCAACTCCTGTAGACGTGTTATTTACGTATTTTATAAATAGGATTGGGGTCAGCACCGATCACTGAGGTACTTCATTAGAACACACAGAGATCACACTAACGTGATGCATCAAATGAACAAAACCCTTTAAACCCTGTCGTAGCTCAGTCGATTAAGGCAGTGTCTGGGATGCTTCCGGACGCAGGTTCGAATCCTCGTCACGGCCCTTGTGGATTTGTTTACTTCATTAGAAGTCCGAGTTCTAGTCTTTTAATGTTACTCTCTGGATGCTGCCTGATAAGTAATTGCTAACCCATGTTAGGGCTTTCCTGCACGCCTCTCATGTTGTATTGAAATCTCTTGTGAAGTATTGCATCAAAGCTTTTTGAATGTCCAGAAATACGCAGTCAGCCCATCCTTCCCTGTCCTGCTCTATTCTTGTTACTTTATAGAACTCAGTGGGGATGTTTGCCTAGATTTTCCTTCTTTGAACACTTGATGGGGTGTGCTGACTTACATAATTGTAGTCTAAACCTGATTATTCTTTCAAGTGTTTATGTGTAAGTGTGAATATATATGTGTTTGTGGGCGTATACATTTGTATATATGTATACACCTAGTTGTGTTTGCGGGGGGTTGAGCTTTGCTCTTTCGGCCCGCCTCTCAACTGTCAATCAACTGTTTACTAACTACTTTTCTTCCACCACACACACACACACACACACACAACAAGAAGCAGCCCATGACAGCTGACTAACTCCCAGGTATCTATTTAGTGCTTGGTAACAGGGGCATTTAGGGTGAAAGAAATTTTGCCCATTTCTGCCTGGTGCGGGAATCGAATCCGCGCCACAGAATTACCAGTCCTGCGCGCTTTCCACCAGGCTACCAGGCCCCCTGGAAGCCTGGTGTGTTTGTGTGTGTGTGTTACGGCCCTCTCGGGACGCAACGGGCTTCTTACTCTGATGTTGTTAGAGGAAGTTGTATCCGACCCCAAGCCAGTAGTGGCTTCCAAGGGATGTGATCCGTGACGCAAGTAACTTAAAGGGGAAGGGAAATAAAGGCAAAAACTTAATATAATATATTGACCACCACCAATAAATAATATATAAAAAGATTACACAGGGGGAGGGGTATTGACACTGTACACAAACGTCTTCTCCTGAAGACGCTGGAATCAAGCTCTCGGTGCTAAGTCTTCGGTGCTTTCGTGGCCTCGCAACGAATCCTCTGAGAAGCTGAGCCTACCCTGGCCACAGGTCAGCCAAAACACAGGTCCACTGGGGGCACCGCCGTGGAGGCCGTCAACCACACGTCCAGCAGGTCTGCTGGCAGGTTCCGGATCAGCAAGGCTGGTCAGGCCACTCCACGAGCGATACTAGGGTAGCGCCCTAGCCAGGAGCCTCGTGTGATACCACAAATCACTCTCCTGTCCTCAGTACCCCAGTGGATAATCGTCTCCAGCAGTCGGTCCCGGGTAATCCTTCTACTGCCACTCCACTGGCAGGGTAACACCACAGTGTTCTTCCGGGGGACGACTTCACAGCTGCTGCAGCAAAGCACAAGGTATGGAGACGGCTGCCTTGGGTAGACTGACTCAACTTCCATCACAGCAGTCCCAGGTCGACTCTGTAAGCAGACACGTCATCAATAACTGGGACACACTAAGGCACCTCACTTACAGGCTCAGACACAAACGCCCACCTATCCACTCCATAGATGGCGCTGGTGTCTGAGCACCTCCTCACCAGAGGTCAGCAGCGGCTGTGTTGAGCGCTGAACAGGACTGGAAACTGGCCCTCGAGGCCAGTACACGTCGTCCTCACCAAGTGTCGTCGTCCGTTTGGAGGGGGTTTCGGGAGCTGACCCACAGATGGCGCAGTCGTCACTGCTCCGGGCTCGGACGCTGGATCCGGGTTCGTAACAGTGTGTGTGTGTGTGTGTGTGTGTGTGTGTGTGTGTGAGTGTGTGTGTGTGTGTGTGTGTGTGTGTGTGTAATATTTGTTAGTATTGCCTTGTGCAAGCTGGAACGTTTCAGGTCACGACGAAAGGAACAGGATGCAAGCTTTTGTGTGCTCGAGGAGACCCAGAGCAGACGATATTGTGTGCTTGGCTCCACAAAAGCTTAAGACTCATTCCCATAAAAGGACCCTCCATCCACTAGTCTCTGCCTCCCTCCCCCGACCCTGGCCCCCTAGTCGACACAAGACATGCATTATTCATGTGTCTTGTAAATGTTTGTAATTGTTGAGGTGGGTGTTGCGGCAGCGTGGGGCATGACAACGCTTAGTGCACTGTGGTTAATGGTCTCCAATAATACAGTGCACACACATACACATACACACTCACACACACACCACTGTAAGACCAATCCTGGAGTATGCGGCCCCAGCATGGAACCCGTACCTTGTCAAGCACAAGGCGAAGTTTGAAAAAGTTCAGAGGTATGTCACCAGGCTAGTCCCAGAACTAAGAGGCATAAATTACGAAGAAAGGTTGCGAGAAATACACCTCACGACATTAGAAGACAGAAGAGTAAAGGACATGATCACTACCTACAAAATACTCAGAGGAACTGACAAGGTGGATAAAGATAAACTGTTTAACACGGGTGGTACGTGAACAAGAGGACACATGTGGAAACTGAGTACCCAAATGAGCCACGGGGACGTTAGAAAGAACTTTTTTAGTGCTAGAGTAGTTAACGGATGGAATGCACTAGGCAGTGATGTGGTGGAGGCTGACTCCATACACAGTTTCAAATATATGTATGATAGAGCCCAGTAGGCTCAGGAATCCGTCCGTCAGTTGATTGAGTGTTGAGAGGCGGGACCAAAGAGCCAGAGCTCAACCCCCGCAAGCACAATTATTTGAGTATACACACACACACACACACACACACACACACACACACACACACACACACACACACACAGGAAGTTGAGGAGGGAGTCAGGACAGGATATAATTTCCATTGTAACTGAAGCATTGTAGCAAAACATGTTCTTTTGTGTTATATGATTCTTGTTAGTTGTCCCTCCAACGGTTGTTGGTAGTGTTGATATGTGTGTGTGTGAGAGAGAGAGAGAGAGAGAGAGAGAGAGAGAGAGAGAAGAGAGAGAGAGAGAGAGAGAGAGAGAGAGAGAGAGAGAGATATGCACGATACAACACCACTGCCAGGGTGTATGATGCAACACCACTACCAGGCTGTATGATGCAACACAC